>NW_014012644.1:0-8441 GCF_000611645.1 Monoraphidium neglectum
GCCTCGCCGGCGGCGTCGCGCCCTGTTGCACGCTCGGCCCGCGCCCCAGCCCTCGTTCGGACGCCGGTTGCAGGCTGTCGCGCTGCCGCTGCCGCCACCTTGCGCCGCGCCGCGGCAGGTCTGCGGCCGGCGGCCTTGCGCTCCCGAGGCAGCGCAACCTCGGACACGGGCTCCCCTTCCTCGTCATCCCAGCCGGCCGCGCCGCGCCGCCGCCCCGCGCCGCCGCCGCGGCGCGCCAACGTGTGCGGCGCGGCGCCGGCGGCCCCCATCGACTCGCTGCCGCTGCCACCACCCAGTTCTTGCGCTGCCGGCGTCGCCGCCGCGGACGGCGCGTGCGGGCCGAAATGCTGCCCCGCAGCCGCAGGGACCGAATCAGCGGCTGGCGAGGGCACCGCGGTGGCGGCGCCGCCAAGGACGAGTCGCTTGCGGCGGCGCGGCAGCCCGCTGGGGCGGGGGCTGGGCAGCAGCTCGGGCTCCGGCCCTGTATGGGCCGGCCCCTCGCGCCCCTGCTCTTTGGGTTCAAACACGTGCTGGATTAGGATTGCTGCTGCTGTTGCTGAGTGCTGCTGCTGTTGCTGCTCGCGCACCTTTTCTCCCACGCCCGGCCGTCGTGCGTGCGCGCCGCGCGATGCAGCCCCGACTGCCGTCTCCTCTGCCGCCGCCCGCCCCGGCTCCGACTGCCTTCCAGCCGCCGGCCCCTCACCATAGCCCTCCTCCTCCAACGCCTCTTCAAAACCCCCGTCTCCCTTGGCCGCCGCCACGCCCGCAGCAAAGCCTTCGGCCACCTCCAGCACCGCACCTGCCACGGCCCTCGCCTGCGCCTCCACGGCCGCGGCCGCCTGAGCTTGCGCCGTATCCTTTGCCCTGCCGCCAAGCCCAGATACCAGCCTAGCCTGCACTGACTCGACTGAGAACAGCGCGCCCCCGCCGCCGAACGCCACAGCTGCGGCGCGCGGCGGCGGCAGGGCGCCGGGGCCGCCGGCAGCCGCAGCGGCCCGCGGGCGCGTACGCGGGCTGGTCCCCCGCAGCTGGCCGAGCGACAGCGGCGCGCGTCGCCCTGCAGCCGCACCCGCCGCATCCTCCGCCGCCGCCGCCGCCGCCCCCTGCGCGGCTGCTGGCTTGCGTGGCGCGGCGGCGCGCGGCGGCTGTGAAGACGTCGGCGGCGGGCGTGGCTTTGGGCTCTGGAAGGCAGCCTCGACGGCGGCGCCGGCGGCCGCGGCTGCTGCTGCGGCCGCGCGGGCGGTTTCGGGGTCGACGCCTAGCAGGATCAGCTGCGGTGGTGGTGGTGGTGGTGGGGGGTGGGGGTGCGGAGCCCTCTTATGTTGAGTGTGAGGGGAAGGGTGGTAGACAGGTGGGGGAAAATTGGTGGGGTGATGGGTGTCTCATCGGAGGCCTGTTTAGGGGCAGGTCGGGTGGGGTGTCAGCCTCCAGGGAGTGTGACGCGCCAGTAAACTGCTGGAGCTCTCCACATGCGACCATCATGGTCGAACCCGAAATCAAAATCTGACATGATGCTTCAATTCGAAGGCGGAGGGATGAAACGGTCTGAAAACGCAGCTATTCTGCGCAGGAGCCGGCTGCTGCGCCGCGGCGCCATCAGCGGACAGAGCTGGCAGCGCTTCGCCACCCTGCTGAGCCGCCGGCTTACAAGCCCGCGCCGCGCTGCACCCCAACTACGCTCCCTCTCCCACCTGGCAATCGCGGCGAGGCTCTCGCAATACAAAATGCAAACAACCCTACTCCGTCCCAGCCGCGGCCCCGGAATCCCGCACCTCCGCGGCGGTGATGCCTCCCTCTTGCAGCGCCGCCCCGTCGTCCCACAACTCAGCAGCCAGCTGTGTTTGCAGGCCTACGGGCGACACATCGGCACCCTCCTCCTGTTTCTCGTCCTGCTCCTCCTCCTGCTCCTCGTCTTGCTCCTGCTCCCGCCAATGTTGCCCTGGCTCCTGCTCCTGCCCGTGCTGCTGACCTGGCTCCTGCTCCTGCTCCTGCTGCGGCACCTGCACCTGCCCCTGCTCTCGCCTTCTGTCCTCTGCCGCGGCCCCTGCGGCCGCACCAGCGGCCGCGCCGGGCGCCTTGGTCGCGGGCTGCACCTCTTCTGGCCCCGCGCCGCCCGCCTCTGACCTGCGATAGCGTTCCTCGACGACCATCGCCTCACCCATCCCGCCCTCCTCACGCCCTGCGGGCTCCAACCCGGCCTCGGAAACCTCTACACGCGCCGCCGCCTCGGTACCTGTCACCGCAACCCCTGCTGCTCTTGGGCCGCCGCCGGCCGCGGTGCGTGGCTGCGGGCCTCCATTCTCTGCGCCACGAACGCCTGGCTCCTCAGCCGCTGCCACCTCGCCGCCTGCCGCAGCGCCCGCCAAGCCGCCCGTGGCGCCTGTGGGCAACACCCAAGATGGATACCCCTCCGCGGCGCCCGCCCCGGCTGCTGCGCGCCCCTCTGGCGCCCTGCCACCAGCGCTGGGCTGTCCTGGGGGTGCATCAAGCAGCGTGGGTGGCGGCGGCCGCTGCAGAGCTTCGAGGGGCACCTCTGCTGACGCGTTGACCCCAAGAGGCGAATGCTGCTGCTCTGCCTGCTGCCCCTGCGCATGCTGCTGCTCTGCCTGCAGCCAGTCTAGGTCATCAATTTCCATAAGTGATTGCCCCTCCATTTCCGGGGGCTGCTGCATTTCGTATTGCTCCTCTTCTAGTTGCGGGGAAGCGGCCTGCTGCTGCTGCTGCGGCTGCGGCTGCGGCTGCTGCTGCTGCTGCTGCTGCTGCTGCTGCTGCTGCTGCTGCTGCTGCTGCTGCTGCTGCTGCTGCTGCTGCTGCTGCTGCTGCTGCTGCAACTCTTCGCCTTTCTCGGGGTGCCTCACACTGATCTCCAACGCCCTGGTTGCGGGCGTGGCGCCCGCATCGCAACCGGGGCCGGGGATGATGAGGCCGGGCGCAGCGGCGGCAGCGGCGGCGGCGGGTGCCGGGCCCTCTGGCGCGAGCGCCGCCGGCAGCCGGCCTTCCACAGATGAGAGGGCCTCGCTTCTTGATTCCAGGCGCACACCACTGGATGTCACGACCACCTGTTTCAATATGCGAAGAGGTCGAGGGCTGAACTGTCTAGTGGGGTTTACTCCGTCGGCAGTGCCGATGCCACCAGATGCGAGAGGCGGCGGCGCAACTTGTCACATGCCAAGACCGGCTGGGAGTGCTGAAGGCGCAATGTTGTCGCATTCAAGTCACACTCACGCCCCGTCAAGGCACCTTGAATGCTAATAGCTGCACACAGGGGCCAGCAACGTCGCTGCTGGGGGCGACAGTGTGCGAGACACTGCCGCCGTCTTGGACGATGTCGTATGCCATGAAAGGTAAAGCCTAAGATTTTTATGTACTCTTTTGATGTGCTGTTGCTGTTTAGGCCACTTACAGATCACAGCGGCCAGTCGCGTAGACGTATTGCTTCGGCCCTTCCGCGGTGCTATCGTGATATGATCCACCAGTTTCAGAACGTTTTCATGATGTGTCCGGCGCTGCTGCTCTCATGCGCCCGTCAATGGCATGCTGCGCGTGCTGCGGTGCTGAGGTCAGGTCGAGGTGGGTTTGCATGTCGACTGAGGTGGTCCCGGGGTCGAGGCAAGCCATGCCCTTCCAGAAAATTCAGATGTGATCTTACAATGAATTGGCGGCGCAAGACGACGCCATGCAATAAGCGCGTTGTGGTTTGGAAGCAGAGAATGGCTCCGCCGTGCAGCTCGCTCACGCCTCACTTGGAGCCCGCTCGCATCCGCGATTGCGCAGAGGCGCTGGGATCGAAATGTCAAATTTTGAATGGTGCGCTTGCTGGTTGGGTTCACGGTCACGTGCACTCATGCCAAGCGGTCTGCTCAGCGCGTAAATTGAGTTGGGTTCTGCAGGAAATTTCGAGTCCGCCGGAACGCAGCCACGCGCGCATGAAGTGAACAATGGGACGGAGGAGGGGGCCCTGAACCGCCCGAAGTACATGATGCGATGTAAATATCTCGCACCTGAAGATCAGCGCAGCGTGGCGAGCACATGGCATCCGACGCAAAAGCAACAGCAGAAGTTCAATAGCCCCGGCTCTGGCAGCGCCCGGCACGCGCACTGCATGCCACCACTTCGTGCAGGCGCTAACCAGTTTTTTATTGGATGCAAAATGCCCCAGCTTGCAGAATGCCGCCGCCAGCGGCATTTATGCGGCAAAATCCCGCAAACGCCGCCGGCCTGGTGCGGAGATCGCCGCCGGTCAAGGCAGGGGCCACGGCTGATGCGCCCAGCAGTGCAGGTGCCGGCGGCGGTGCTGTGGATGTTGGATTCCGTCACAAGGCCCAGGCTGCAGGTGGCCGTGTTTAGAGAGCGCCCAGCCTGACGGCCATTCCTCATGGGCAGCGCCCCACCATCGATTGTAGCGCCGCCAACCACATCACCGGCCGCCTGCCCTGCAGCCACCCGCTTATCGTGCGCCGCAGCCCCGCCCGGCCCCCTCCCCCCGCCGCCCTCGGCGATCAAAGCTACCCCCCACGCGCCTCCAAGATGGCAGCCACAACGGCTTCCAGCGCCGCCGGCGGCGGCTGCGCAGGGACGCCCACGGGCTCCATCCCCGGCAGGGCGCCGCCCCGCGCCGCCGCTCCAGCGGCGACCGAGGCGGCTGCCGCCGCCGCCGCGCGGCGCAGCTCGTGCAGAGGCCCGCCCCCTTCCCCGACCGCGGCGGCCGGCGCCGAAAGCCACGCTTGCAGGTAGTCTCCGCGCTCCGCGAGGCGCGACGCCGCGAACTGCGGCGGGGACACCTGAGGTGTGGTGATGCGTTGGCGGCCGTTTGGGACCCAGGTGGTCTTGGAGAGCATGGGGTTCCTAGCCACATCCGCTTTGCTGATTGGCTGCTGAGGCTGGGGCGTCACCTCCCAGGGAAACGAGCCAGGGTTATCCCTTCTGTAAAACGGTGCTCCTTGCTGCAGGCGTGATGCCGTGCAACCATGTCCCTAAAACCTGCCCACAGGCTCTGCTGGCCACCCAATATTCGCCTCTAGGCTGCGCCTTTGAGACGCGACCCACGCACCCCTCCGACGGCCCGCGCCGCACCTCGGCTGCGTGGGTCCGCATCGCCTCTGGCGAAGGCGCTGTTGCTGCAGGAGAAAGCGCCGTATCAACGGCGTCTGTGGCTCCACTCAGAGGGGC
The DNA here is from genome assembly GCF_000611645.1 of Monoraphidium neglectum. Taxonomy (NCBI): domain Eukaryota; kingdom Viridiplantae; phylum Chlorophyta; class Chlorophyceae; order Sphaeropleales; family Selenastraceae; genus Monoraphidium; species Monoraphidium neglectum. The sequence goes on from NW_014012644.1 coordinate 5,170, forward strand.
CTGGGATGTGTGCATGAAGGGGTCCGAGGTGCCGCCGCAGCCCTCCAGTATCACCTGAAGCCAGGCATGTGCGTGAGAGAAAGCAAGCAGAAATACGTCTGTGCGTGCGTGTGTGTGCTCGCGTCCATCACACGCGTGTCCGTGTGTGCGCACGCTTGCACGTGTGCGCGTTCGAGGCAGCGCCCGGGACTGCCGAGCGCATGACTGTGATGAACCTCGATCATGACATTTGGCAACCTAAAAATGTGAACCTGGAGCCCCCGTTACGACCTCACCTGCGTCTGCCACGCCAGCTGACCCTCGCTCACGGCAGGCTCCGCTGCAACGGCCGCGCCCCCCGCCTTGACTCCAGCGCCTCCACGGCGCGTCAGCGCGGCGGCTGGCACTGTGCGCGCGGCCGCCGCCGCCGCCGCCCCTCCGCTGCCGCCATGCTGAAATGCGACAGCGGCTTGTGACGCCCCACCCATTGCAGCAGCGAGCGGACATTCCCTCACAGCGGCTCTCACGCGGCCTGCCCGACGACTGCGCACCCCAGCCAGCACGCCGGACGCCTCCCGGGCCACACTGGCTGCTGCGGCCCGCGCGCGAGGAGCCACGTGACAACACGGCGCCGCAGCGCCGCGGCGAGCCGCATCCTCCGCACCGGCGCGGGACGCAGAGGTTGAGCTGGCAGGGGCGGAGTCTGAGGCGGCTGTGCGGCGGCCGCGGCGCTCGGGCGCAGTAGCACGAGCAGCCGGCCGGGGAGCCGGTGACTCCGGCCGAGCGAGGGCCGCCTGTGGAGACACATGGTAATTGTGGGGAGGTTCGTCACTCTCTACACTGCTATGATCTCAATACAAATGGAGACGTTGAGGCCAGGCCGTCCAGTCTGGCTGCCCGCCTTCCGACAACTGCCCTGGCTTGCAGCACTGATTTCGGCTACAAACAGCGTTCGGCTCGCTGCGCCGCACGCCGCACGCAAGCAATTGGCCTGTGCCGCGCTCCAGGCAGAGAGCTCGGCGCATCCCCACCTTGGGCGTGGCGGATTGCGCGCCGAGCGCGGCGCTGGCGCCGAGGCGCCCGCCGACACGCCGCATTGACCGCTGCTCCCGAGCAGCGGCGGCCGCCACAGATGGATCGCGACACGCCTGTGGTTTTGGAGGGGTGCTTTCAAAAGGCGCATACACATTATAAGACCTTGAGAGGTCCACATATGCCAGGCGTGGGCCCGAAGCAGCAGAATTTCACCTGGCAGTGGTGCGCTAGCAAAGCGACGGCCGCAGGAGTCGCAACTGGGGCCGCGCGATGCAGCAGCATGTCGGCCCGGCGACAGAGAAACATAGCTGACAGGCTACTTTTGTGTTTCAAAAGTGGACTGCGTACAAGGACTTGAGCCGCGTTGTCAAGCGCATAACATATTGCGACCAGATCCCTGGTTCTTGTTCTGATATGATTCACAATAAGTGATTTCAAAAATGGTGCACGGATGACGGGTAGAAAGTCGTCGGATACGACGCTCAACAGGCTGGTTTGACGAGCATCGGCTCTCTCTCACGGGACAGCGAAGCGAGGACGCCCAGCCTGTTGTAACATTCAAAAGCACAGAAGCCTCACCTAATCCAACGGTTGGCGCCTGGGTACCATAACGCCCATCGGACCCGCTGGCCCGCCCACTTCCGCTTGGCTCTCCAATCCTGTACAGTTCTTTCTGGTCCAGCTCTGGCCTTGGTGCTGAACTTCCGTCGACCCGCCCCATTCTTGACAGCATCACAATCACATGCCGCCCGGTATGTCACATGTGTGACCTGGTAGCACCAGCCCATCCAACCACCTGGCTGGACCCACAGGTCAGACCTGAGCACTCAAGACGGTGATGTGCACACTGCAGTGTGCGCCGGGATTCTGTCGGTGTTGGCAGGGCTAGTCTTTTGCATGTTTGTTGACCGCACCGCGTGACAGGGTGCTGGCGCCGTCCTTTAGAATGGGGCCGAAATAGCACTGCTGTTGCCTGCTTGCCAGTTGGACTGCCCCATCCAGCCCGGTGGCTATTGGCGCAACCTCCAGACCGTCTCCGGAGTGGCGGTGGTTTGGGACTGGCATTGGGATGACCGATGTACACCACAGCGACACAGCCCGCCGGCTCTACCACCACCTCATGTACCTGTGCGCAAGTTCGCAGCCCGCAACAAAAGGCGTCACGATTGTCGTGGCACCCCATTAGAAGTTGTGGCATAGCGGGCAGTTGGGGCGGCTTCGGGTAGCTGGGAGGCTGCGCACGGTCCCCTCAGGTCGTTTTGTCCGCCTGCGGGTGCCCGGGTCGCCACGACTATTGTTGTATGTCAGGCTTCGGGGTGACGGTTGCATCAGGAGATGCCAACTGCGTCTCGCCACCCTTGCCGTCCATGGAGGCATCCGACTTGAGCGACCGCGTGGACTCAATCAGAGGTACAGTGCTAGCTGTGCGCGGCAGCACCCGCGGCAGGGGTGCTGCTAGTGGTGAGCCTGGGCGCAGCCGCTCAAGACAACGCCGTGCTGTAAAAATTTGACCCAAAACATTGCACGACAACACAACACTCGCACGCAGGTCGCGAGACGGGGCTGGGTTAGACACGAAGCTAGACACAATCCTGCACCCGAGGCACTTCTGGTCCAAACGCCGGCGTGGCCCGCAAAGCCCATTTTCTGTCAGATTTGTGTCGCGGTGTACCTGTGTTAGCTTTTTCGAAGCGTGTTGTGGGCTGGGACGCTGGGCACGGTGGGAAACGATCCACAAAATATCTCGCTCACTCCCAGCGGGGCCGTCAGCACGTCTCATACCCTTCACAAGGCTCGCATAAGCCCTCACAAGCGGTGGCAAGCGGCGTTCATCGCCCACAACGGGCAGCGAACACCTGGCCTCGCGGGCCTCACAGGGCTCAAACCAGGGCCCGTGAGCACGAGAAGGTGACGATATGGGTCGGTGTGATTGCTTTCCCGCGGCACAGGGGCCCAGACGCACCGCGGCGTCGATCTGGTCCCGCCGCTCGCGCGCAGGGTGCCTGCAGCGGGCCGGTCTGATTGGCGCACCCGGCCCATCGGCCCGGCTTATGCGATTCCCCTCACGCCCGCATTTGCAGAGGCGCTCATGCTTCAATACATCGCCCCCGACGGCGAGGCCGCCGACGCGCCATGCGCTGCGTCGGCCCCGCCGATGGCCAGCGAGGCGCCGCCCCCGGTCGCCCCCGAGCGCCCGTCAAGCAGCGGGTCCAGCAGCAGCAGCGCCGCCTTCGCGCAGCCGCCGCAGCCGACGGAGC
>NW_014012644.1:9319-10831 GCF_000611645.1 Monoraphidium neglectum
GAGGGGCGGGGGCGGCGGCGCCGCGTCGGCGGCGCTGCGGGGCGTCGTGCTCGCGTCCGACGACATTGTGAAGAGCGGCTACGCAGACGAGTGCGAGGTGGCGCAAGGTGCGCGCACGCGCTGGTCAAACGTTGGGCCTCAACATCCCTCATGCATGCAGGCTTTATACATGCACGCACGCATGCATGCATGCGTGCATGCACCCGCCTCGACGCAGCGATTGCATGCGTCAACGGCTGACAACACCATGCGCCCCCCCCCTCCCGCCCCCCGCCCGAGCAGCCGCCGAGAAGCTGCAGGCCCTGCCGGCGAACACTATAGCCACCGCCAACTCCCTCCTGTCGGACCTGCCGGCCACGCTGCTGCCCATTGTCATCGCCAAGTCCACTGTGCGGCGCGGCAAGGGCGGCCGACAGCCGGCAGGGGACCCGCGCCTCGACCCCAATGTGGACCCTAAGAGGTGCTTGTGGGATTGTGGCTTGCATGGATGTGCAAGCGTGTGTTTGTTTTGGGGGGGGGGGAGCAAGCATGTTCGGGTGTGGGTGCACTCATGCGCACTTGCTTACGTGCGGGCGCGCGCGCGCGCGTGTGTGTGTGTGTGTGTGCACGCGCACGTGCAATGCTTGGGTGTTTTGCAATGCTGGTCTGCACACGTGCATGCTGCGTTTCCTTGTCCTCATTCCCACCCACCCACGCCCGGGTGGGCGTACCTGCATTATCCAAGTCGCGGACGCCTCCTCTCCTAACGCCTCCCACCGACGTCAACACACCGCGCCACCGCAGGGCCCAGCGCATCCTGGCGAACCGCCAGAGCGCCGCCCGCAGCAAGCTCAAGCAGAAGCTGCTGTCAGAGGGCCAGAAGGCCCGCCAGCAGGCAAGCGCTTGGGCGCCGCCCGCGCCGCGGACAGGGAGGGCCGCCCTGTGGAGGGAGAGCACCGGGCCAAGATCGACAATGCGGCCTTGGCCCGCCACCGCGCGCCGAAGCGCTGCGCGGCTTGCGCTCATGTCTCCCCGCGCGCCCACGACGCGGCTAGCCTCTGCTCCGCTTCTCCCCGGCTCCGCAGATGCTGGCGTCGCGCCAGCGCTCCGCGTCGGCGGAGCAGCAGGCGCTGCGCAAGCTCGCGGCGGAGAACAAGCGCCAGGCGGCGGCGGCCGCCGCCGCCGCGGCCCCGGGGGGCGTCAAAAAGGTGGGCGCTCACGCTGGCCCGGCACATGCCTTTTGGGAAAGCGGCAGCGCCAGGCTCCACAGCGTGCTGGGTCGGAGGCGCGTGCTTGGATCGACGTGGTTGCTTTGCCCTTCTCTCATATGGTCTTGCGGGTCACTGGGGCGCTGCCTCATATCGCGCTCACGCGCTCGTCTCGTCCACCGCCCCTGCGCCGCCGCTGCCCCTGCGCCGCGCAGCCCCGCGCACCGCGTTCGCGCGTGCCAAAGCCCAAGCTCAATTTGGCGGGAGCCATCAAGGTTGAGGCCGAGGCCACGCCGCCGGCCGCGCCCGCCACTGCCTCGGCGGG
>NW_014012644.1:11389-18667 GCF_000611645.1 Monoraphidium neglectum
CCGCCACTGCCTCGGCGGGCGGACAGCGGGCCTCCCTGGGGCGCAGCAGCAGCTGCGAAGGCTCCAACCACAGCACCGGCTCTGCGCGGCAGCTGCCGCTGATGATGCAGCAGCAGTACCAGCAGCAGTACCAGCAGCAGTACCCGCAGCAGTACACGCAGCAGCAGCAGCAGTCTCAGCAGCAGCAGCAGCAGCAGCAGCAGCAGCAGCAGCCGCAAGGTTACCATGCTGCGGTCAGCTCGCACGCGGGCGCGGACTACCACGCCCAAGCGCAGGCGCAGGCCGCGGCGTTCTGGCCGGGCATTGTCGCAGTGGCGGCCACCGCTCAGTACGGCGGCGCCCCCGCGGCGGCCGCTCCCGCGCCGCCTGCCGGCGCCGGCGGGGGCGGCTACTACTATCAGGCAGGGCGCTTTGAGGCCGCGTTCTTCGAGCAGCTGCAGCACCAGTTTGTCAACCACTACTTGCAGCAGCAGCAGCAGCAGCAGCAGCAGCAGCAGCAGCAGCTTGCGCCCGTGGCAACAGCGGCGGGCGTCGCGCCGGCGTGGCCCGGCGCCGCGGCCGCGAACATGGGCGGCGCGCAGCCCATCTGGCGCGCCGCCAGCTTTGGCGGCAGCTCCAACTCGCTTTCCGCGGTGACTTCCGCCCCGCCCGTCGCAGCCGGCCCCGCCGCCGCCGCAGCCGCGGCGGCACCTGCTGCTGAGCCCCGCGCCGATGACACCGACGGCTTCCACCAACTCCCGGCGTCGCTGCTCGGCGCGGCGCCCGCCAACAGCGGCGACGGCAATGGTGGCGGCGGCGGGGCAAACGAGGAGGAGGAGGATTACGAGCTCTGGGCCTCCGCCCGCATGTGCGGCGGCGGCGACGCTCTGATGCTCGGGGATGGTCCTGGGGACATCGTGTTCTGCTGATCTTGATCTGACATGATCTGGCGATCTAGAGTCCGCTCTCGCGCGCGAGCGAGCGCCGGAGCGCGGCTCCCGCGCGCGCGGCTGGCCGAGCCGGGCGCCTTTTGCCTGATGTCATGAGAGTGTGTGGGCCACGAGCGCTGGACAGGCATCTGCAGAGGCGCGATGGACCGGCATCCGAAGAGGCGCAATGGACAGGCATTTCAGCAGCTTTTCCGAGGGCTGCCCACGCATTTGCGTCAGGATGGGGAGAGGATTTTGCGTCGAGGCGGCGTGTGCTGTTCAGATGCTCACTGTGTTGAAGAGGAGGCCGCGTATGAGGCCCAAACCTTGGACGCCGGCCGGCGCGCTGGGGCGGGCACCTTCCGCTGGCCCCGCCGCGCCGCGCTGCGCGTGCCCAATTGCTCGTCCGCTACAAGCAAGGCGCGGCCCCGCCGGGTCCCGGGCGTGCTGCGCCGCGTCGGCTCGGAGCGGCGCGGCTATGCGCGCCTGTTTGGCTCTTGCACGGCGCGGAGCACCGCGCGCGGCTGTTTGTGTGCTCTTCTCGGTCCAAGAGCGGCCGCGAGCGCTGTACACCCAATACAAACCCACGCCTGCAGCTGCCCGAGCGCGTGCATGCAGCGGCGCTGAGGGCCCCTGGCCGCCTGCAGGCCTTCTGCGCGGCCCGACGCATGGCGCGGCCGTGCCGGGCGCACGCAGGAAGGACATACCTGATTTCGATCTTGCGGTTTATGAGCAGAGATTGAATTCCCGCCGGGTTGGCTCTGTGCCGCCCGTGTGCGCCGAGGCGACAAGCACTGCCGGGCGGCTTGCTTCGCACCGCCAACACTGTGTGTCGATATGCCTGCGGTTGGGTTCGCCGCGGCCGCCCTGGGGCCGCTTCAAAAAGGTCAAAGTTGACAGGCCCCTGCAGGGTCAAAGCGCGATGCCAGGTCGTCGAGCAGAATTTCTGTCACCGCCTGTTGCGCGTGTGCGCGCGTTTGTCGCTACAGCGACGCGCACCCAGGTCTTCTCTCGGGGGTGGCCCGAGCGCCCTGTTTCTCATGCACGTGTCGGTCTTTGGGTCGGGGCACGTGGGCCGCGCTCCTGCAAGGCGGATGCCTGCCGCGAGGGGCCCGCCGCCAGCGGCCTGCGGCGCTGCGTGGCCCGGCGCGCCATGGCATCGCAATGCGGGGCTCCTGTTTGCTCGACTTGGTCCTGCGCGGGCGCTGCTGTTTGTGTTGCCGCTTTCTGTTCATCTCCCGCCCACTGCAAAAGGCACCACAGCTGGTGCCCCTCTGACGGTGCCACGCCTGCCCCTCCCGAGTACCAACGGCCCTTTGCAACCGCCCCCCTCAAGAGGGCGCCGAATAGTGCCGCGGCCACACATCGTTGCCTGTTGTTTCGGGCCGCGCCCCCGGGCCCGCACGAGCCGCGCAGCGCCGCTGGCCGCCGGACGAAAATAGACGATCTGAGGGTCTCCGACTGTTGCCCCGGGTTTGAGGTGTGCGTGGCTGCCCGCGCAACCTTTCGTTGACTCAGACCGTACATACACGCTCCCAAGTCGTACCGTTTTGCACCTGGCGGCCCGAAGCCGCCGACTAACCGCCGCCGCGCCCGCCCGCCCTTTGGTCGTGCCGGCGCCGCTCATGTTTGGGAGAGTGTCGTTGAGTTTTCAGGCACACGCGCGCTCAGACTAAGCGGATGCGGACGATCCATCCCGGGCGCCGTCCAAGGGATGAGAACCGCGCTCGACACGGGAGCAGGGAGGGGAGGGAATCGGAGGGGTTGGGGGCATTTAAGCGGGTTACTGCCGCGCCTGGCCCTCGCTTTGGGGCGCACACCCCAGCGCCCGCGCCGCGGAGAGAATCTCTTTGCATTCGACCAGAAGGGAGCTGGGCCACACGCGGACGTCCCGCAAGAAATCACATTGTCGTGCGCCCGCTTGGCCGCCGGGTGAAGGCGCGTCAGCACCGGCCGGCGGGTGTTATGGGGCGGCTGCCCGCCCCTTGACCACCCACCACTCAGCCACGCTGGGTGAGGGGGAGCGCGCACGCGGGCTTTGCGAGCCGGTCGCCTGTTGCGTTGTCCAAGCCGCCGCCCAAGGGCGCCTGTTTGGGAGGGGCGACGAGCTGTCGGCACGCGTCTCCCAAAGCAACTGCCTGCCGTTTCAGGTTCAGGGTTCACCCTACACCTGAAACAGGCCTACCTGAACTTGAAACCACATTCACTTCCTCAGCTGCACCCTGACACCGACACGCGCCTGTGTGTGTCTTGCGTGCCTGTGGCCGCAGCCGCCTGTCGCCTGTTTGGGGCCCGCTGCGGCCCCGCCTGCATCTACCGCGTGTGCTTTTTCCTGTTGCTGGCCCGTCTCTGTTTGGGCCCGGGGGCCTGGTTACGGTCTTTTTTCCACACAGGGGTGTGCCAATTGAACTGCCGCCATGCGACAACGCCCGCTTCCTGCATCTGTGCCTCTGCGCTCGTGCCGGTCGGGGAGCTGTGCGGCTTGAAAGGGCCCTGTCCGTTGTAACGTGTTACGCGTGTCTGGTATAGGAGGAAGGGCCTGGCGCTTGTGCAGGGTCAGGGGTATGGTAGCTAAAAGCGATGCGACAGGCAGGGCGACAGGTGCAGGTGCAGGTGCTTTTCAAAATTTTGTTCCAATCTCGTGGTGACGGCCACGCAATCCCCTCGCGCTCATTCGTTGCTATTGCAATCAAAGTTGCGATGAGGCTTCTGTTGTAAGGTCAGGTTGGTGACTTCTGAAGATCAGTGGCGTTCTGATCTCGTGGCCCGGTTGGAACAGGACAGGTGCGTGTCGCTCTGATACTGTAGCGCCTAACTGAGAAATAGCTCGTCACTGGTGGGCCTGCATTGGATTCGTTTACGGTATTGGATGTGCCGCGCAGCGCCCCGTCGCGCCACGCCCACCCGGCAGGCTCGTGTACTGTGAACCCGCACAGGGAACGCACCATGGTGGATGACACCAAGCCCGAAGGGCCCAGCCACATCAACATTACAGTGAAAGCTCAAAGCAGCGTGGCTGTTCACTTCCGGGTGCGCCTTCAGCGTGCGCGTGGCGGCCAGCATGCTCCAGAGGGCGTCTCACGCATTCGCGCGGCGGCGCCGCCACCGTCGCGCAGCTATCGTCTAGGTGTAACGCAGTGCGCTCGGAGATGCGCAACCGTGCGCCGCTGCCTTGCTTGCGGTTCTCATCAACGCACCGGGGCACCCCGCGCGCGCGTTTGAATTCGCAACGACAGGTGAAGCACAACACAAAGCTCGAAAAGGTCTTCATCGCGTATGCCTCAAAAACAGGCGTAGACCGGCGAACCGTCAGGTGCGGGCGGGGCAGGGTCCCCGCCGGCCCCGGGTGCTGCAGCGTCGCGTTCACCTGCTGGCCGGGAGGCGTGCGCATGGGCGGGCTGGGGTGCGCGCCGCGCGTGTTTTTGGTGTATGTTCTGGAAGGGGGGAGGGAAGCAGCTTGCGAACGCAGAGGCAGGGGCATGTGCATGTGTGCGTGTGTGTGTGTTTGTGTGTGTGTTTGCGCGTGCGTGTGTGTGGGTCGTGTCACGTCCCGTGCGAAGCAAAGCCATCGCTACGAACTCGGGGGAAGCCGAGCCACGCACGCGCGTCAATGCCGACACCCTCCTGCTCCAGTGTTGCACGGTTGCCACCCTCCACCACGGCAACGCACACACGCGACCACGCTTACATGCACGTTCCATCAAAAGCACTCCACCCATGCATGCAAGCTCACGCACGCAAGCACACACTCAATTCACCCCCCGCCCCCACTCACACATAAAACCCACACGCATGCGCACACACACACACACATACGCACACGTGCACACACAGACACACACACACACACCTGGGCAACCAACGGCTGCAGATTTCTATTCGACGGAATCCCCATCAAGTCCGAGACCACCCCTATAGAGCTCAATATGGAGGATGGTGGGTGCCGGTCTGCCGGTCCAGGGTGACGCCGTGATGACATCACCACAGGGGAGGCGGGCTGAGATAACTGCTAAAATAGCTGGCATCCATGCCATTGCATGACAGTGACGGGGGCCTAGGGGAGATCGCGGCTTGTGGAATCACCGCGGGTCAACACCGTGGGCGGGCTGCGGTGCTGCGGGCGGATGGCCCAACTCCTGCACGTCAGGAGCGGAGTTGAGCGAGCCATGCCGCAGGCGCCTTGAAAGCGCTGCCGGGGCCGCGGCTGGATGGCTCCGGGGAGGGGGGTGGGAGAAAGCTGGGGGCGGGCGGCTGCACCCGTGCAGGCGAGGGAGGAGGACCCTGGCTGTCAACATTATCAAAGGCAGTGCAAAGGCGCGGCGAGGCATGCATGGGATCGCAATCGGGGCGCGGCTGGCAAGGGGCAAGACGTGCGCATCGCACCTGTGCTTGCCACGCATGCACCTGCGCCCTGATTTCATTTGCGATGATGCCGCCGCACCTGCCTGCCGCCGCCCCGCCCCCCTTGCGCGCACACACATGTCATGCCAGCTGGATCAACCGATCCCAAGCGGCCGCCCACACACGTGCCGCGGCCCCAAGCCCGACACACCCAATGACGCGTCATGACCCCGCTGTCCGCTCTTGCATCACTTGATTACTCATGAACAGGTGACGTCATCGAGGTCTTCTCCGAAATGCACGGTGGCGCATGACGGACGCCCGGGCGCCCCGCCCTCGCCCTCGGCCGCGCCGGCGGCGCTGGCTGGGGCTCGGCAAGCAGCGCAGGCCGCAGGGCGGGCAAATTTGGTTTTACCGCGCGCCACGGCTCCTGCGGCTGCGCTGCCCTCACTTTTGTGCATCACTGGTTGGGGCTGCCGCGTGGCTGCTGCATGCCTGCCGCATGGCTGCCGCATGGGCTGCCGTTTGGCACTGGTGACAGTTGGCTGTGTGTGTGCGTTTCTTTGTGCCGCGGGACGCGGGCTCATTCGTTGCTTGTGTCATCGGCGTTGTTTTGCCCAATCAATACTGACGCTGCCTTGCATATTGCAGGTTGCAAGTTGCAGCAATAAGACCCACGCCGCAGGGGGCACCACGCGCTCTTCTGAGGCGCCTGGCGTCCAGCCCCTGAGCACAGCTCTGCAAAATGCACTCGGCTTGTCGACACAAAATGCGATGGTCGCACGCATTGCTGCACAAGAGGCCGAGTAACCGCCGTTGGCTCCGGCCGCAGATCAGCAGATGGATGCACGTCTCACAGGAAGGGGCCGCGGCGCCCAACGCCTCGTGCTCTTTGATGGCGATTCCCCGCTGGCTCCCTGGACTGTAATAGTAATTCCCTCACCCGCCGGCGCCGCCCCCCGTGGCGCCGGCCCGCGCAGCGGACGCCTCCGGTGCGCCCTCGCCCCCGCCCGCGCCGCCGTCTGCGCCGCCCAGGCCTGCCAGCCCCAGCAGCTTATCGACCAGCTGCGCCGCCCGCGGGGCGTCGTACTTGGTGCCAGAGAGCGCCAGGTGCTTTGCCTGCGGGACGCGGTCAAGGTAGAAGGCCCCGGGCTCCAGCTTCGATGCGTCCTGTGGGGGGCGGCGGGGGCGCCGCATATGATTTCCCAGGGGGCGAAAGAGCGAGGGAGGGTTTCGGCACAGGGCCCGGACCAGATTGAGGCTCGGGTCACACAACCTTGGACGCGCGCGGCCGAGGGAAGCTGCCGGCGGGTGCGCCGCGTGTCGGTCCGTGACCGCTGACTCATACATCGGGGAAAGCCCGGCAGGCCTGCGGGCCCCCGACACACAGAGGCGTAGAGCTGGGAGCTGCGTCTAGCATCGAGATTGCAAAACCCCCTCAGCCACAAACCTCCAAGGCCAGCCGAGCGGTTGCGAAGCTCGAAGCTGCATATAGCATTCAAAAACGCAGGAGCTGCCCACCTCCAGGGCCAGCCACACGATCGTGTCGGCCCCCTCTGCCGGCGTCCGCATGCGGGCCGCCATCGCCTCCGCAAAGCCTGGCAGTGACGTCCGCACGCCCTCCGTGTCGGCCCAGCCGGGGTGCATGGACACCACTGTGACGCCTGCGGGGCGCGGGGGCCGGCGGGGCGCTGCGTTGGGGCGCGCCGAGTTGTGCGGGGCGCTGACCGGGCTAAGCGTCGCTTGGCGTGGGGCACGGCCGCGTCTGTGGCGCGCAGGGCGCAGGCCGAATGGGCGCAGGTGGGCCGGGCGAGCACGCGCACGCCCGGCGCGGGCCGGGCACGGTTCGTTTTCTCCTGACTCCCATCAGGGTTGCCGACGGGCAGGAATTGACGGCCCCCACCCGCCGCCTGGCCGCGCACGCGATAGCTGCACGCACTCGTCACAACCACCCATGCGCCTGACGCGCAGGCAGCCGCACGCCCCCCTCCCACCCCCCCTGGCAGAGACGCCCCTCACCCCGCGGCCC
>NW_014012644.1:18868-19592 GCF_000611645.1 Monoraphidium neglectum
GAGACGCCCCTCACCCCGCGGCCCCCACCGCCGCGCCAACTCCTCGGCTTCAGCCACCTGCGACAGCCGCACGCGCGCGCGCACGCAGACCGTCAGCGCGGCGCAAGAAGCACGGCGCCCGGTCAAATCGGTCTGGCGCGAGGTTTGACAGTTGCACCGCCGACCCAGCGTGGCTGCAAGCAGGGGGCACGCTGTGGCTTCCATGGCTCCAATACCAGGCAGTCGCGGGGCCGCGCCTCCCCGCCCTGCGTGACCCTCGCGGCCTCCGGCAGCAAGGGGCTTGCGGCGGCGACGGCTTGGAAGGGCGCGAGAGCATGCGTGGGGGCGGCCCTGCTACTGCTGCCGCAGCCGCCGCTGCCACGGCTGCCTTTGCTGGCGCGCCGGGGCTGCTGCAGGCCCTGCATGACCCACCACATCCCTCGCCCCTCACCCCGAGCGGCCCCACTGCCTGCCGCGCACCTGCCGCCGCTTGTCGAGCGCGTACGCCCTTGTGCCGTCCCACGGCCCCGAGGTGTCCTCCCAGCCGCTGAGCTCCAGACGCTCTGCGGTGGCAGGAACGTGTGAGGGAGTGTGTGTGTGCGTGTGTGTGCGCGTGTGTGTGTTTGTGTGTGTGTGTGTGTGTGTGTGTGTGTGTGTGTGTGACAGTGCACGCGCGCGACGTCAGCAAAGCAGGGGAGGGGTTGCAAGTGCAGGTGCATGACGTCAGCAAAGCGGGGTCGGGGGT
>NW_014012643.1:0-9125 GCF_000611645.1 Monoraphidium neglectum
CTGATCTCTTTTGCCACTCCTGTCGCGATGGCGTCGGCTCTTTCGTTGCCTGTGATTCCCACGTGGGCGGGCACTTTGAGGAGTACAACCGGCGGCGCCTCCGGGGGCCGGCGCAGCGCGCGACTACAGACAGTGAAACGTCCAGGTTTGACCGCTCTTCGACAGCTGCAGCTGGATGTCACAACAAACTTCCGGTTTCACACACTGAATAAATACGTATGCCCTTGTGTTTGCAGTGCGTTGCTGGGGGTGCATTGCAATCACGGCAGCAGCGAGTGATCAGGTGCATCGCCAGATCCCCCCCGCCTAATAAGGCAATTTGGCTATCTCTACGGCGACGGTGGCGCGGGGCCTGTGTCTCATGTGCAGGTGCGAGGTGTCTGGTGCGACTGCTGGATGCCTCAAACACTTTTAGCGCGTTCTTCTTATTTTGTGCGTTCTGAGGGAAGAAGTGAGCCAGGAGTGACACAGTACAGGAACACCTTTGGCAGGCAGGCAAGTTCATGGAAGCACGCAAACACGCCGCCACCCAGAGGTCCAAACCTTAGTATACAAGGATGCTTGCATAATTTCTATTAACCTTCTGGTTTAGAAAAGTGAGACTAATCAAACAAAAAGGGCATCCAAAACCAAAAGTTGTTGTTGCCCCAGCCCCCATCCGACTCAATCCTCTCACTCCGCGACCGCCAGCCAGCTGACCGCCGCCCGCAGGGCATCCGCGCCGCCCGCGCAGCTCAGCAGGTGGCGTGTGGCCTCACCCGACACGCGCCCCGCCCACGCGCGTGGGTGGCCCTCGGCCTCTAGCCAGGCCATGAGCTCCCCATCCTCCAGCCGCACTTCGAAGGAGTCGTCCCAACATGCATCGAGGAACTTGGTGAGCGCCCAGCCGTCCTCAGGCCACAGAGAGAGGACGCGGCGCAGCGGTGCAAAGGCGTCCACGCCCTCGGCCGGCGGCCGCATGCGGGCGCCGCCGCACACGCGGCCGCCAAGCAGCGCGTGCAGGCTGTCGCCCCACGGCCCCCTCCGAGTGCCATGGAGAGCAGGAGCCAGGCGTGGAGGTCGTGGGCCGTCACCCCCAGGTCCTGCCACGACACGTCCTCCAGGCTGCCGCTGCGGATGGCCCCAAGCATCCCGCTCAGGGCGGCGGTTGGCCGCCCCCGAATCCAGCCCCGCGCGTCGACCGGCGCGACATCGTCGCGGACCGCCAGGTGACGTGCCTGCGGACTGTCGAGCACCGCAAGCATTTGATGGAAGCGCCCCGCCTCGGCTGCGCTGGCCGCCGCATAGTTGATGTAGTCCTGCACCAGGGTCAGCTCGTCCACCCAGGCCTGGAATGCGGGGCTGGTGAGGGGGGCCGCGATGCCAAGCGCCGCCGCCTGCAGCTCGGCCAGCACCTGGGGGAAAAGGGGCGCGCGGTCGTGCGGTGCCGCGTGTGCACGCGAGTGTGTGTGCAGGAGGCCTCGTGACAGTCATGTGCGGGTCGTGCAGGCAAGAACGGTCTTCCACCAAATAACAACCAGCCTGCATTTGCAATCCCGCGCTCTATGCATACTGCATGCGCCCCACTGCCACACGGGAGCTCTAGGCATCCGGCCACCCACCTGGCACTGCACAGCCCATTGCTCGCCAAGCGCGCGCTCCAGATCCAGCGCGGTGCCGCCCCGCACCGCGCGCATGACAGCCAGCTGCATCCGCTGAGCCTGCAGGTCCTGCGTGCCCCAGCCGAATTTCTCGTGCACGGCCGCGAAGTAAGCATGAGCCATGTCTTCCACCACTTCCTCGCCCCCCGCTGCACCCAGGCCGGACCAGCATCCCGCCAGCTGCCTGTGCAGCGCGTGCAGCGTGGGCCAGCCGCAGTGAGCCCCCAGCCGCAGCCCGGTGCAAGCCAGGCGGGGCACCAGCCAGGCGCGGCCGGCCGTTGACAACACCACATGCTGAGAGGCAGCCTCGGGGGGAGGGTCCAGGGCCGCGACCACTGCCTGCAGGACTTGCACCGCGATGCCCTGCCCATGCGCCTCCGCCCAGATCTCGTCGAGAGCAGCAAACAGCGCCGCGGGTGCAAGCGGCGGCAGGACGTTCTCCCAACAGTAAGGGCTGCCCCAGCCCTTGGGCCCGGCGCCGTCGTTGCCCGCCAGGCGGCAGACGGTGTCCGCCAGGGCCCGGGGCAGGTTGCAGCGCTCGCCAGCCATGGTCAGCGCGAAGCACGCCCCGCGCAGCACCTGAAGGTGCAGGTACCCGTCATCCAGCATCGCCGCCATTGTCGCTGCAGAGGCGACGAGCTCCCCGATCCGCGAGGTGCGGTGGTCGGCATGCTGCGTGGCCATCAGCAGCAGCTGCTCCTGCACCCCCGGCTCGCAGAGCGCCGGCCGCGGGCCCAACGGCGCGCCCGTCAGGCACAGCTGCACGGCGGCTGTCCAGCTCGCCGCGGCCGCCGCCTCGTGGCGGGCGCTGGTCTCGTCCATGCCGCCCCGCACAAGGGCCTTGAATTTTTGCTCAACGACTGCGCTGCTGATCTGCTCATGGCAAAGTGAAAACACCTCGGCCGCGTCGCTGCCGGCGGCACGCGCGCGGAACGCACACCACAGGAAGTCGAGCCTGCAGAGCAGCCCGGCCGCTAGCGCGCTGCGCACGACGCCGGCCTGGCAGCGGCGGACGGCAAACGGCTGCAGGTCTGCCAACACGTTCGCCGCGGTGTGACCTGAGCCGCCGTGCCATGCGCGGCAGATATCCATGGCGTCCGCCCACCGGCCGGCCAGCATGGCCGACTTGGCGGCCGCCACAACCTGGGCCTCCCGAGGCACAGGCCGCGCGCCGCCGCCCAGATCAAAGCCGGCGGCCGGGCACAGCAGGCGGCGCAGGGCCAGCGGCTGCAGCAGCGCCGCGACGCCTCCCTGAGCCGCGTAGGGCAGGAGCAGCAGGGACGCCGTGGGTCCGCACAGCGCCAGCAGGGCTCCCACTGCATCGCCGTCCGCCAACAGGCGCTCTGCGGCTGCAATGTCTGGTGCTGCCCCACGCTGCCCCTGCTCCTGCCCCGGCTCCTGCTCCTGCAGCTGCTGGTGCTGCTGCTGCTGCTGCTGCTGCTGTTGCCGATATCGGGCATAGCACAGCATCCACATGGCCATGCCCTCCGCTGTCTGCTGCTTCAGTCGTCGCCACGTTACCGCTGCATACTGCCACGGCCGTCCTGGCGCCTGAGTCGAGTGCTGCGCCCGGAACCACTCAGTGTCAAGTTTGCGGCATAGCTGCAGGCTGCCGCTGCTGGTGCTGGCAAAGCTGGCCGGGTCCGGGAGGCGGGCGATGATGCTCTGCAGGACCTCGCACGGCAGAGCCCTGAGGAGCGTGTGCTGAGCCGCCATGACAATGCATCTACAATTGGGCAGGTGCGTAGGGCTGGCGCGTTGTGAAGCGCCGCCGCATCACTGGTGATCCTGCAAATTTGCCATGTGGCAAGGAAACAGGGGGTAAAGTTGAGTTGAATGCAAGCGGCACAGTATCATGGTGCGGTGGCATCAGCAACCATCATCATCTGTGGCGACAGTAGGCGCCGCTGCACCAGCGGGCGACCGATGGAGCAGTGCGCCAGCAGCTGTGCCGCAAACGGGCCCAGGAGCCCGCTCGCGAACATTCATCTACCAGTGCGTTTCCGAAAATTCGCCACTCGTCCCAAATGCTCGCTTGGCGAAGTACAGGCATCCGCGATGCAGATCTCATGACAATTCAAACTTGCATATGTACTTCGACGCGTGCATCAGACTTCTCTTACAGGAAACAAAAATACTGCCGCAAGCTGACGCTGGCACACGGCCTGATGAAACACATGGACGCGGTCAAACCCAGAGAAGGATTTGATGCGCACAAGGGTTGCCGTAGACAATGTGTCATTCGTGTATCACAAAGCTCTGTAGCCAGACCTGGATGGTAGACGGGAATGAGGGATGCATGCGCGAGAGGAACGTTCCTCCGCGGGACTCGCGGTGGCAGCATGAGCACCCACCTCGTTCACAAGCACAGCGTAATCTGCGGCGTGTGGTGCACGCCCACCACTTGTTGCCTGAGAGTGGGGCTGGAACATGTCAGAGCTTGCTGTGCGTACAGCATGAAAATACCGGTATGCATGTCGGGGGTATGTATGCATTTTTGTCATTTGGCAGGTTTGACCAACCTGGCAGGGCTAAGCGAGCCCAGACCATGCCGGAGCCGATTCATTTTATCATTACCACCTGCTTGTTTGATTGCATGACGGCGGTGACAACACCAGCCAGCCTGAAAATTTACAAGGGCACATCGATCAACTTAATGCCAGGATTATGCTCGGCTTGTCTTCGCGGAACGTGGGTGTTCCAATTATTTTTGGGAGTTGCCAACCTCATGGGGGTCATGGCCTCCGCAATACTCCTAGTGATTGCCGCGTCTGTTGCTGCGTTTGTTTGGTCAGACAATTCATGGTCCAGCTAGGAAACCTCTGTAAGGGGTCACGTGATTATATTGCGCACTACGAGGTCCCACTAATGGTGTGATAATGGCCAAACAGTAGGTCAGACAATTGGAACAGCAGCTGAGGCTATTTCAAGGTCGATCAGTATCAAGAAGCTCGTGGATCCCTGAAAAAATTCCATGAGCTTGTTGATGACTATTTAGATTGGTTGGACCAGCACCCAGCTTGCACCTGTCTGTCACTCAGTTACCTGACGACATTGTTGCCACAATGCAAGAGTTGCGCTGGGTTTCCCTGTGAAGATCCTATGACACAATATTGTCATTTCCTCTGACACATGTTTTCATTGGCAGGAAGCTGCAGGCTTTCCTGAGATGGTTGCATTCACACCTTGCCCACTTCGTTCTTATGCCCCATGTGCAACCCTCAGCCATCAAATATTTGGGTTACCCACAAGAGAAGAAGATTGATGAGGAAACAAGATGCCGATTCACGGCCGAAGACACAGCGCCACTGAAAAAACCAGGTGTGCATGGCTCTCCCCCTGTTCGCCTGTCCGCATGAGCACGACCCGTGGCACAGCTGCCACGTCGCTGCACAGCTGCTTGAAGAATCAAGCACAGAAAGGCAATCGGCCATCACCCCGTGCGCTCAGTGGACGGAGGCTTCTCCCACACCTTCCAGGCCACCAACTTCACATGGGTGTCCGCGTTGCTGACCTTCGCCCGCCCAAACCTGTGCCACGCAGCTAGCGCCGCCTCCCACTTGTCGCCTCCGTTCTCTTGCAGGCGCTGCAGCTGGCTGGGCATTAGCGCGAAACCGTTTGGCCACGGCGTTGAGTTTGGGCCAGACCACAGCACCTCGATTCCCCCCTCCAGCGTAAGCACCAGCGGTTTGTCAGAAGTCAGGTCGCGCACAACCGCCATCGGCGGGAGCCCGCCCTCAATTGCCTGCCCCTGCTCGCCCTCCGCTGCCCGCCCCGTTTCGTCCTGATCTTCGATAGACTTGCCCAACTTGCGCAGGAGGGTAGTCTGGGCGAGGTGGGTGTAAGGGACAGGCAGAGCAAGGGTGAGGTCATAAGCCGCGGTTGTTTGCAAGGAAAGAATGTTGGTAACATTCAGAGGTGCTTCCTGGAATTTGGTTTGAGGAGCATGCAAGCGTCGAGTGGGCCAAGCTGCAACGTTTAGGTGCAGCAATGTTGCAACAGAGGCCGCGGTTGCTCTGAGCTCACCAGCTTGAAGCAGGTGGTGTTGCAAGCCTCCTTTTTGCCCAGGCTTTCCAGGAGGCCTGGCTTCTGTGCAGCCAGCGTGACAAACCCGTTGAGATCCCCGGAGCGGTTGACCAGCCGCGGCTGGCATACATGCGGAGGTGGCGAGAGGCCATTGTCAACACCAAGCAGTTAAAAGTGGGTATGGAGACTGAGGTCGCGTGAACGTGGTGAAAAGCTGATATGCCCGCGCTTGGCATACACGTGTTTGCACCGACAGCCCATCGAACTTCAGGCGGCTGCTCAGGACAAGGCGTCGCGTGCAGTGCAGTATTGCAACTCACATATCCGCAAACGGCCGCAGCGATCTGGTGGGCACTCAATCCCTGCTGTGTCGTATTCTCTTCACGCTGCTGAGACGCGTCCGCCGCTGCTGCGCGCTGCAGCGTGCTCTGAGCACTGCTCTCCTCCCCGCCGCCCGCCACCCTCGCGGCCGCCCGACGCGTGCGCACAGGTGTGAGCCCTGCGTCAGAGGCGGTGCGGTCTCCGGCGCACCCCGCGGACAGCCCAAGTGGGGAGGGCGGCGCGCCACGGAGCTGCCGGTGCTGCTTCTGCTGCTGCGGCGGCGAGCCGTGGCGCGAGGAGCTTGGGCTGTTTTCACCCGTCTTCATGGCTTTGCGCGCCCCGCTGGCGTCGCCATTGTCATCGACAGTGCCTGCACCCTCTGCCCCGCGCGGCCGCCGCGGCGAGGCGCCCAGGGGCCGTCCACCCGCGTGCAGGAGAGCCGCTGCAAGCTGTGGAGGTGAGGCCTGAGAGTGGGCGGGGAAAGGCAAACTGGTGGTGTGCTTGCGGCGGATAGTATGTGCGGCTAGTATCTGTAAGCAGGAGGCTGTTTCTCCATGGCACCACATGTCAACATGCTGTGCACCTGATAGGCAATGCAGTGCGAGCGTTGCTGGATGTAACCACGCGACATATGATAGCTTGAGACAATTGTGAATGGGACGGTTCAGGCATTGCCAGTCGCACCCACACAGCCTGCAGCCCAACCTGAATATCTTCAAGCCCTTCTTGGCCGCAACCCGCATCGCCTCCACCGCCGCCCTGAACAGCGCCGCTGCGGCTGCGGCCGCCAAGGCCAGCATGCCCGCAGCCATCCTCCATGCTGCCCGCCTCAAACGGCTCGCTGCCCTCCTCGTCCTCAAGCAATGGTGGCGGCAGCGCCCGGCGCGGCGACTGCCGGTGCTGCTGGTAGGGCGGCTGCTGATGTTGCCGTCCCAGAGGCTGGGGCTGCTGCTGCTGCTGCTGCTGCTGCTGCGCAGGTGGGCCCTTGCAGCCGCCATCATTTCGCAAGCTTTCTTCTTGGGGTGCCTTCTGGCATTCATGGGTGAGCGGGCAGCCAGGCGAGGCGAGTTGAGGGATATCAGTGGCTTTGCAAAGCGTTTGCAATGCTCTGAGCTGATTGCATGCAAGCTTCCACGTCAAGAGCTGCACACAAGGGAGGATGCCACGAAAACGGCTCACTGCAGTATCTGTGCGTGATCAGGAAATCCCTCTTCCCCCCCCTCCCGGCCCCCGTCAAGGTGTGATCTGCATAATCCTACCAGAAATTCGCCGGTGGTGAGACGGGGGGACAAGGGCTGGGCAGGGGCGGCAGCCGGGCCAAGGCCCACCTGCACATGTTGCAGATTGCAGCGGTCGACCGGGTCAGCAAAGCTGTGAACGTTGGTTGGCAACCAGTGCAAACATGCCAGAGTTGTTTGCAGTGACAGTGAGAGCCCCGCACCACACCTGGTGGCCGCCGGACTGCAGCGGCAGGTTGTTGCGCCTTGGGCTGGAAGAGCCCCCGCCGCCGTGATTGCTGGGGTCAGCATTGAAGCAGATAAACCGGCCGCGCCCCCCAGCGATGACGCCGCTGCTGTCCTCGCGCCCGGCCCTGCCGCAGGGGCCGCGGGCCGTGCGGGTTGCTGCGCCGCCCGGGCTGAGGAACTCTGGGGCGAAGCCCTCCTGCAGAATCCAGCGAGCAGACGGGTTGGAAAGTGCGAGCAACCAACAGATTGCCTGTGAATGCTGCCTTTCACAGTTGACATCATGTGTCTGTCCTTCAGAGAACAACAAGCAGAAGATTTGCACTCAAATCCATCTTGACTGGCCTACCTCATCGGCATCCACCATGGCCTCGTCTTCGCCGTGGTCGGCCTCACCCAGACCAAACAGCGGCTGCGCAGGGCCGGCGGCCAGTCCAAACACAGCCTGATATCGTTGCAGATTGTTGAGCACACATGTCAAGATGGTATCTGGATGAGATTTGGACTGCACAAATGTGAGACTCCCATCACATTGAAAGTCACACACCCCACCTCGCGGCTGCCGCCCTGCAGCGGCACTCTGTTGCGCCCGGGGACGTCGGAGCCCCCGCCAGCGCGAGTCATGGGGTTGGCGCCGCGCCATGAGCTCGGGGACCAGTCTGCAGCATTGCCGCCGCTGTTGTCGTCGTCCTGCATGCCGCCGGGGCCACTGACCACGAAGGCGTGGGCGTGGGCGTTGCCCATCACGGTGTACACTGGGCCTGAGCCCTCCTGCGGAAGCGGGGTGTTTGAGAGGGGAGTACTTGCTCAAACAGTCAAGGGCTGAGTTGTAACCTTGCAAGAATTGCAAGCTAGGTCAACTTGCAACAATCAAACCTGATGTGAATTGCATGATCCCTGTAAACAAGTGGCACAGCACTTCCCGAGAATTGTATATCATACCATGTGAGGGGGCCGCAGGAGCCCGTCATGACCGCCAATCAGTCTGTCTCCATTCAGCTGCGGTGCAGCGAGTGGAGCCCCGCGGCCCGCCTGTCGAGGTGTGTGTAGTTGTGTGGAGTCGACAATGGATGTGTGGAATGGTTGGATGGCCTGCGCGTATCTGCGAGCAAGAAAGTCAAGTTCAAGAATAACGGGCCCACAACCAGGCTTGAAAAACAAGGCAGAAGGCACATGTGCGCTTGCAAAGCTGACAGTACACCGGTCATCGCCGTGTGGTGCACCAGGCTGGGGTTGGAGTTCTGTGGGCTTTGGGCTCTTCAACTTAACACAGAACTCCAACCCCAGCCAGCCCAAAGCCGCGTCCGAAGGGCTGTGCTTCTGCTGTGGGCGGGCCACCGGCCCTTGGGGCCGCAGCAGGTGGGCCGACCTGAGCAGAGACGGACAGGCTGCGGAAGCCAGCTGGGAGGCCGCTGTCATCAGCTGCGCTTGGCAGACCATGAGGGAGCTGCTGCCCGAGCGTCCTGTGTCCCTGCGGCTGCTGCCCCTGCTGCTGCGACCCGTGCTGCTGCTGCGACCCGTGCTGGTGCTGGTGCTGGTGCTCGTGCTGGTGCTGGTGCTGGGGCTGGGGCTGGTGCTGCTGCTGCTGCTGTTGCGGTGGCTGCGGCTGCACCGCCACCCCAGCTGCAGGCCCGCCGCTGGCCCTCGCCCACGACTGCGGGCCCACAGCGGCGGG
>NW_014012643.1:9264-18066 GCF_000611645.1 Monoraphidium neglectum
CCGCCGCTGGCCCTCGCCCACGACTGCGGGCCCACAGCGGCGGGCGGGCTCCACACACGCGGCACTTGCGGCACCGGCTGGCCGTCGCCCTCCATGGACAGCTTGACCTCCTCCCACCGCCCCCGCAGCGCCGCTGCGAGCTTCGCCTCGCTGCTGACGCGCGTCCCAGACGCGGCCTGCGCCCCTGCCGAGTCGAGCTGCTCCGCCGCGGCGGCCAGCGCTGTTTCGGCGCGCTGCAGGAGCGCGTGGTCGACGCCGCCCCGGCCGCCGTTGCGCCCGGCGAGGGCCGCGAGCGCGGACATGGCCACCTCGGAGGTTGCGCAGACGGCCGTCAGGTGCGCCTCGCGCAGGGGCCCCGCTAGCGATTGGTGGCCCAGGTAGCGCGGGCCCGGCTCGTTTTGGCGCAGGATACCGCGCTGCCTCGCGGCGTGGGCGCGCTCCGCCAGACCCTGCTCGCTGCGGCCGGCCAGCGGCACATCAGCCAACCAGGCCCCAAGGCCGATTGTGGGCGCCTGGCCGTCCAGCGCGTCGGCGCGCAGCTCCCCCTGGGGGAGGTTTGAGGAGGGGATCGCGAGAGGGAATCAAGGGTGGCGTGCAAGTTGCAGATGCATGGCAAAAAGGGTCGTGTAAGAAGACAGGCAGGCGGGCGGGCAGGCAGGCAAACTAATGGGAAATAAGACAAAGGGCTGCAACAAAAACAGGCTGGTGCGACATTTGCGGTCCAACTGCATTAATTGCTCACCAACTGCACCAGGCGCTCCAGCAGCGGCACCACCGCGACCGTGACGAATTCCTCCTGCAGGGTTAAAATGCAAAAACAGGGTTTAAAAATTGCGGGAAAATTGGTTGCCGGGAAGGCAGTGTGATGAAGCAAGGAGAGAGAAAGCCTTGGTGCTGATGCCCTTTCCTTGCCGCAAACCGAACTCAAAAATAGGATTACTTCGCCACGCACCGTCACCGCCCGCTCCCAGTCTTGTTCCTTCTCCAGCACGCGAGCCACGGCCTGCAGCTCCTCGAAGGCTGGCACAAGGGCCAGCGCGCCTGGTCCCTGAGGCGCCGCGCCGGTGCCCAGCATGTTGGCGGCATTGGTGAGCCCGACGAAGCTGCCAGCCTCGTGCGTCATCGCCATCTGGACACCTTCGAGCGTTGCGCGCTCCTCGGCCTCATAGGAGCAGGCCATCACTGCGCACATCGTCATGATGAAGCGTACCTGGGTGTTGAGACGCAGAGGGCAGCTTGTATTCTAAGCAAACGGAGGGAGCCGTCTCAGACTGCAGTAGCAACAAGGCAAGCAAGTGGTTCCCAGTCTCCTGCCGATCCCCATAATGCTCATGGATGAAAGCCGCAAAGTTGCTAAGCCGCACTCACCAGCGCCTGGGGGGTGTCGCTCACGCGTGCCTCCCCGCGCCACCAGATGTGCAGCCCCTCAACGCCCGGCTGCGAGAGGGGGGCGCAGCGGATCCACGGCTTACTGCAAGGCAACTCGATAAGCATCATACAACACTGTCAGAGCGCAATCGTGTGCTGAATGCAATAGTCAACTGCAGGCAGAACAGCAGCAATTCAGCCCCTTGACACTCACTGCCGTATCGATGTGGTTTAAGTGCCAGCCGAGCGTGCCAGCGCAGTTCTCCAGCCAGCTGTGCCCATCGCCCAGGCTTAAGAGGGCGGCGCAGATCATCTTGTGGGAGGCACTAATGGCACCGGCGCGCAAAATTGCCCGCGGGATCTGTGCCAAGTTCATCAGGGCGTTGCCGAGCGCAGTCGAGCGGGTCCCTGGGGGTGGCAAGGTGTCCATAGGCGATAAGGTTGAGTCACGGTGACAGGTTGTGCAAGGTAAAAGCAGCCGTGAGGACAGACACCAGCATGCATACACATGTGCCCTTGTGTGCGTGAGCAAAGCGCACACTTTTGCAATGTGTTCCTGATTAGTATATGACACGCATGCCCCCACCCTGCTCACCCTCAAACTGCAGGTGAAGGCCCATCAGCCCAAGGCTGAAGCTGTCAAAGGTGGCGGCGAGCGCCGCCTGCCTGTAAGTCAAGGCGGCGCTGAGCCCAACCAGGCCGTGCGCGGCGTTGTCAGCAAATTCTTGGGTGAGAAAGGTGAAGAAGGGCCCTTCCAATAGCTCGCCCAGCTTCGACCTGAACAAGTGGGAGAAAAAGAGGTAGTTGGGAGCGGGGTGTTGAAAACTGACAGGTGATTGATGATAGTTGAGGAATTCACCATTTGACATGGGACAGGGGGGTGCTGGGGGGGCCCAAAATGACTTGGCAGCAGCCACTGCACAAGCCGTGAGGCAAACATGACCAGCAAGTCAGCGGATTTGATGAAGCTGGTGCCCTAGCACTTTATGCACGGCCCGTCCGCGCAGCCTGTGCCCTCGCCCCTGGGTGGCCCACCTCAGCTCTGGCATCAAGGGGTACACCGCCCCGAGGTCGATCAGCTTGAAGCGCTTGTCCCCCGTGTTGTACATGATGTTGGCGGGCTTGACGTCGTGGTGTACGAAGCCCCGGGCGTGGAGCGCCAAGAGGCCGCACGCGACGTCGCTGAGGAGGGCCGCCATGCGCTCCGTGGACGCGACGGTGCTGAGCGTGGAGCCAGGCAAGGCGGAGGGGGGGGGGTGTACGAAGGAGGTGAAGGGGGAAAGATGGAATTGCATCAGTCAACATGATGAAGCGCACAGCAGCACACCAGCGTAGCGTGCGGGTGCATTGAGTGGGTGGTGCCCATCCGACGAGTGGTCTTGCCATGTTTCCACAGAATTCCTGTCACATGCGGGCGCCATCTGATCCGGCAATGAGCTGTCTATCCCCCCCTCTTCCCTGCCAGCGCCCGCACCTTGGCTCCACCACGTTGCCAGCCCACGGCAGCACGCTCAGCAGCGCGGGCAGTGGCGCTACCTCGTCCGGAAAGTGGACGAGCAGGGGCTGGGACGAAAAGCCGTGAACTCCACCTACATGGCGAATGCTGTGGGTGGCGCTGTCCAGGATGGCGAGGCGCTCCAGCCTGGCGCGCGTCAGGTCGTCGTCGGTGTTGATGACGGTAAACTTTAGCGCGCGCAGGGAATCGTCCCCGCCCCTGTACGCGGGCTTGAAGGGGCCCAACACCCGGCCCTGGCCGCCCTTGGCCGTGATGGGCCCATCGGGATTAAGGATGAAGACGGTCTTGCCGTCAGCGCCGACTACTCGACGCTCAACAATGTGCTGCCCCGACTTCGGGTCGAGTAGGCCGTTGAA
This sequence comes from Monoraphidium neglectum, assembly GCF_000611645.1. Taxonomy (NCBI): domain Eukaryota; kingdom Viridiplantae; phylum Chlorophyta; class Chlorophyceae; order Sphaeropleales; family Selenastraceae; genus Monoraphidium; species Monoraphidium neglectum. The sequence continues at coordinate 12,505 of NW_014012643.1, forward strand.
GGTCGCCAGCACACTAGCGTCATTGTTGGCAGGTGGCTCGTACCGAAGATCCTTGGTGAGCGGGGGGGTTCAGAACGATGCAGGTGTGTCGCATCAGGGCGGGTGGTACGCATGAAGGTGTTGTGATGCCTGACCTGCTGGGTTGACTGGGCGCTGGTGCTGTGTTGACCGCGCCCGTTGGCCGCATGCAGCGCTATCCAGGCGTCTCAAAGTGTGGTGAACAACACCAGGCTTGCATGCATGCTCTGGCAGGGCTGCATGGCGCTCATGCTGGCCGCTGGACCCCTGGCCGCCCTACTCGCTGAGGCTCGACCGCACGGCAAGCAGCGCCCGGCAGCGCAGCGCTGCCTGCAGCTGCCTCCACTAAGACTCTTACCATCTCGTCAAGCCCTGGTGGGCGCTCCAGGGGCTTCAGGTAGCTCGACCGCGGACCCCACGTCGGGGCGGAGGGAATCAGCTGCCGGGGCCGGCGTAGGCGCGCATCATGCTGATAACGCTTGAAAGGCACCCTTTATGCGATCGGGGAGCACCCGAGAGGCTGCTGAACACCACAGAGGCGGGGCGCTGTGTGACGGGAGCCTGGCGCGGCAAGCACAAGGAAAGCGGCAGCGCGTTGTATGGATGTAATGGAAAGTTGAGATTATGAACCTTTTGGATAATCCAATGGCCTCAGGAAAACATGTGAAGATATAACAGGCTCAAATCGCCGCTCGCCCTGCGAGCCAAGCTCCGTTATGTGCGTAGCACTTCAGGACATCAGTGGAACGCGATACGAGAGGACCGACGGCGTGCTGTGCAGTTTGCCCCTGGTGATGTGCGCGGCGGGCTGGTGCAGGAGCCCTGTGGCATCCATATGCAGAGGCAGACAACAGTTCCGATGTTGAATGTGAATTGCATCCGTGACCCCATCAACACGGGTGACACCCTCACACGCTGGCCTCAGCTGCGTCTGGTCAACCCCAAGCAACACCAATTGACCCACTTGAACGAGCGATGCTACCGCGCGCCTCCAGCACGTGCAGTGCAGCATTTCCAGAATTAGGGCCGAAAGTCAAAGCGGTAGTTGCACGGATGAGCACCGACGTGCTGTTCGGCTCGTGCGCGTGCCTGGTGCGGGGTGCGGCAATGCGTGCGGCGTGCTCAGCAAGTCAGTGCTCCCCTGCAACATCATCTCAGCAACCATGCCACCAAGGACCTCTGCGCCCAGCCCCGTTGTACAAGGCCTCACGTCCCATACAGGGTGTGCCCTGCTTGCAGCCAATCAAATCACCCATGAACAAAGCTGGCATGTTGATGACGCGCACGTCGTTGAAATGCACCACAAAGAAGCCTCTGTCTGTCAACCTACCTCTCCTGGCGGGCACTTTGCCTTGCTTCATGGGGCACAAGGAGCGGATGTCACGGCGCTTGCATCCGTCCCGTTCATCAAGCGTGCCGCTGCCATGGCAGGCCCGGTGGGAACCGCGCACTGTGCCTGTACACAGGACAGCGCGCCAGGTTTTGCCGCGATATGGTGCGGGCACTTGCCGCGTTATGGTGCAGGGGTTGAAACTCAAGTCTGGCCGATAAAATACCACTTTATCACACGGTGCGGGTGACTGCGATCACCCTCGCCCCCCAGAACAAACTCCCCTGGAGCTCACACAACAACACCAAGGCGTGCTGGTGGTCCGCAACGGCCAGATCCGTGGCTGTTTACAGCCTTCATAACAGGCTCCCTTTTGCCAAACTTGGCTGCGCAATGCGCAGCTGGGGGCGCTGGTGCCTTCTGCCTCTGCGTCACCGCACCCCGCCATGCCGTCTTGCTGATCCGCGCCCGTGAGAGCGCATATTGCTGTAGCCATGCAGCGAATCATGCATTCACTGACTGTCATTGGCTACGAGCACAGGTGGGGATGCACAAGTTTGATCTCATGCACACCTCAGTAGTGAGGATTCTTCAAACGCTTGCGACGCCATCGCGAAGAAATAATGCTTGACAGTAATCCCTTTTAACGAGTCGCCGTGTCTGATGATAGCAGTCTTATCACCTTGTGTATCACCACTGGCACACCAGCCGCGCCATCCACCCCTATCCTTTGAGCATCGAGCCCCTGTGGGCACTTATCTCAAGTTCAGGTTGCTAACCCATTTCTCGCTGGGTATACGTAGTGCTCCAGTTCTGTTCTGGCGCCCTCATCCACGCCGGGCGCGCTTCACTCGCTACTGTAAGCACTTCCTGCAGTATTTAACAACCTACTGCTCGTTACACCGAGTCACCTGCAGCATCGAGCTGCCCTAGGCACTGTGCCAGCCCCAGCGGCCTGCGAACGCCTTGCTGCAGGCCTGCAGAGCACGCACGTGTGCGACGGCAGCATTGCACATCGGCGTCAGTGGCCGCAGCGGAGGCTCAGAATGGACTGGATGAACAAGGCGCTAGGGGGGGGCACGTCGGAGCAGCACGCGGGCCCGTCTTCTCCCGATCAGCAGGCCCAGCACAGCCTGGCTGCTGGCAGCGGACCGGGCAGCTCAAGCCGGCTGGTGTCGCTACGAGGGAAGGCAGCAAAGGCAAAGACGCGGCCCAGCCTGTTGAATAAAGACAGGTGCGCTGGCGCCGCTTTCCGTGGCCGCAAGGGCAGCACGATTGACACGGCGACCGCATCGTCAGGCAGAGCTTGCAAGCGTGCTGGCGCGGCTTGCGCTTCCGCCAGGCAGTAGGCGGCGGCTGCTGCTGCTGCTGCTGCTGCTGCTGCTGCTGCGGCTGCTGCTGCTGCTGCTGCTGCTGCTGCTTCTGCTGCGGTTGCTCTTTCGTCAAGGCCGCAGCGTGACCGGTTGTGGGCTTGGCTAATGGATGGCAGCCTCGAGAAAACTGCGCAAGGGCTCCCACGTGCGCGCATGCGCGCCTTGCCGCCCAGGGCAGCCCGGCCGACAGCCGTGCGGACCAGCTTTTTGGTCTCAACCCTGGCTGCCGCCCGCTCTCGCTGCAGGCCGTTCTTCAGCGGCGTGCATCGCTTTGGTGTGGCGCGCTTCGCGCTGTTCCTGAGCGACCCATTCCACACGATGCTGAAGTGAGCGCCGGGCATGACAGCGGGGCTCGCAGCTGCAGCCGGGAATGCGTGCGGCCGGGCCGGGCCGCGGCGCGGCAGCTGTGCGGTCCTGCGGCGGTGATCATGAGGCTGTCTGAGCAGCGGTGGCTTGTTGACGGCCGGCGGGCAGCTGGCATGCAGCGTCGCAGCCGCTGAATCCACATCTTACAGCAAGCAACTGCTCTCCACTCGCCAATCGCTCACCCTCGCCCGCGCGTGCTTGCCTGGTTGACGTCGAACTACCTGCCCTTCTCCAGCTTGTCGTGGTGGAAGTTCATAGTCATCTTCTTCACTGTCTACATGACTTCCTTCTGCCTGTTCGCCTTCATCTACTGGGCCATGCCTGCGCAGTGCATGCATGGCGTCGACGGCAGGTGCGGCGCGGTCAAATTGATCTGGCACCGAGGGGTCTGCAGCTGCGGCTGGGCCAGAGCACGGCCACCCTGACATTGGTGTTTGAGGTCTGTGATTTCTGACCCCCCCCCCCCATCCTCAGTTACACATGCCCTGGAGGTTCCCACGCTCCCCCATTATCACGCCCCCGGCCCCACTTATTTCTGCACTGTGTCCTCGCCACGGCTCGCCGCCCGTAGCTTTGCGCACGCGCTGTGGGTGAGCAGCCGCACCGCCTCCACCCTGGGCTTCACCAACGTCTACCCGGATCAGGACTGCGTCGGGCCAAACCTCACTGTCATGATACAGGCGAGCCCGGGCGCCCGGTCAAACGCCGCCTGTGACCGACATTTGACCTCGCAGCAGGTGCCCGCATGCTTTCATTTGCATCGGACCCGCAGCGTCAGTCGCCGAGCCGCTGGGCCGGCCGGCGCGTCGGCTGCTCCCCTTTCTTTCCATGGATGTCCGCTGGCGCGGGTTTGATAAAAAAGCGTCCAATCAACGCCGCCTCCAGGTGATCTGCTCCTCCCTGATCGACATGTGCATGCTGGGCATCGTCTTCGCGCGCTTCTCGGCCCCCTTCAAGCGCGCCCAGTCCATCCGGTTCAGCGCCGTGGGCACCGTCAGCCGCCACCCCTCGGGGGCGTGGGCGCTGTCCATCAGGTGCGGCGGCGGCGGCGGCAGCGGCGGCGGCGGCGGCGCGGGGCTCTTGCAGGCGGGTCTGCCTGCGGGCTGGTGGCATGTGTGGTTGACACGGTCAGGTCTCCTTTTTTACACCTCCACACCCTTTCCCTGGCTTTGCTAGCCCTGCACAAACCAACCCTGTCAGCCCTTCACATTGACACACGAGCTGCATTTCTCATAAGGCCCTTCTTTGCCCATTGTGTTTCCACGTGAAACCGCCCAGGGTGGCAAACGTCCGCAAGCACCAGCTGCTCAAGCCCGAGCTTAAAATGATTGTCACGGCCATCGACTCCATCACACCCAGGTGCGCGTGTGCGCGTGCGTGCGTGGGTGTGCATGTGTGCGCGTGCGTGCGTGCGTGCCTGTGTGTGTCTGAGCAGGGCCGAGGTTTTGTGCAGAGCCTAGGGCAGGGGCCGCTAGTATGCTGCGTGGTAGTTCACACGCCTGCAGTCAGGCAGGGTGGCTGGGCAGGGCAGGGCAGCTTTTTTAGAAGGATGGCACGCGGCAAGCCGCCCGGCTGCCCTCTCGCTGGTGTGGTGCACATGACGGGTGCCCACCTACAAACCCCAGCTCGTGCGGCTGCAACCCACTAGTTTGGGGCCCTGCAAAGCCCCCCACCCCACCCGTGTGTCCCTGCCGCGCATCGAAGTGCTGAACCCCTCCCCTGAATGCGCCCACTCCCCCCTACCAAATCAACCCCTTCAGCAACTACATATTCGAGTACATGGCCATCGAGGACCTGGACTCCCAGCAGACCAACCTGCAGCTGGGGTTCCCCGCCAACATTGTGCACATCATCAAGGCCGACAGCCCCCTATACAACCTCAGGTGCGGCTCCATGTGCTAGGCATGCCTTTTTGAAGCAGGCGTGAATTTTAATGGGGGGTTACGAGGGTTCCGAGGTTGACGGGTTGAATTGGCGTGGCGGTCTGGTCCTGAATTGTGAGGGCGTTCCATGCATGCTGCTCGGAGGGCATCTGCCTGTCTAGCCGCCCGCCCATCACCCCGCCCTCGGCGGCCGCTGCTCTGCAGTCTTGAGGAGATGGAGACGCGCATGATGGAGGTGCTGGTGTTTGTGGACGGCATCGATGCCATGACGTCGAAGCAGATGCAGGTGGGCTGTCATCAGGCTGCAGGGGTGGCCTGCTGAATCGTCACGGCTGCGCAAGCCGTCCTCCCAAAGAACTGAGAGCACGCTCACGACGCAGCAGCGGTGCTGTGTCCTTTCTTGATGTCCAAATTCGCATGTCCCATGTGGCCCCGCTCGCTGGCTGGGCTCGTCAAGCGCATGCGGACCCGGCCCCTTTGCCATCCCCTTGCTCGCTTCCACGGCTCCGTTTGACGACCGCCGGCATACAAACCAAGTCCGGCACCTCTTTGAGCCGCTGCGAGTCAACACCCCTCGCCCGCCCCCCTCGCC
>NW_014012642.1:0-17134 GCF_000611645.1 Monoraphidium neglectum
GTGGCTGGCGGCGGCGACGGCGGCGACACGGACATGGCGCCGGCGCCGCCGCTCGAGCCCGCCGCGCAAGCGGCGCACGGAGTCGTGGCGGCAGGGGAGCCGGGGGCAGCGGCGGCGAGCGCGGCGGCGGCGGGCGGCGCGGCGGCGGCGGGCGCGGCGCTGCCCAGTGCAGAGGTGGAGGACGCGGTGCGGCGGCAGCAGATTTACGACGCCGTCTGCGCGGGGCGGCTGGAGGAGGCGCTGCAGCAGGTCGGCTGGTATTGTTTCCCTGGGAGTGTTTGCAGCATTTTATTTTCAGGGTTTGAGGACGTTTCATCGGGCTGCGCATGCGAGCGCGTTTGTGGGCCTGCGGTGTCGCCTGGGCGTCAATGCCGGCGCACACCCTTTCACAGGTGCGGCTCCACGAGCGCAGGGATGTATCAACACCACCAACACCAAAAGGAAGTTCAGCATCACCTCCGTACCACCTCCCAACCACCATTCACAGCCCCCAGACCCTGACCCACCCCCAAAACCTCAACACCGCACCCATCACCCCACCCCGCCCCCAGGTCGACCAACACTACGGACTGCCCGCCCTCGACGCCTCCCCCGGACTGTCCTTCCGCCTGAAAGTCCAGCGATTCTTGGAGCTCGTCCGTGCCCGCGCGCCGCCGCAGTCCATTCTCGAGTACGGGCGCGCGCAGCTGGCACCCGCCGCGGCGGGGCCGGAAGACGAGGAGTTGCTGAGCGACGCCGTGTCCCTTCTGGCGTATGCGGAGCCCGAGGCCAGCCCCTGTGGCACGCTGCTCTTGGTGAGTGCCCGCCCCCCTTGTCCCTGCCTCCGTCCAGCGCACGCCTGCGCGCCGGCCCCGCGAGCGTGTGCCTGTGAGGTTCGCCGCGCACGCGCGCGGCACGCTCCTGAATTGACCAGCGCGCCGCTGCCCGCCCAGGCCTGGTTGCCATTGCCGCAGCCCCTGGCCGGGCTCCCCCGCCTGCCGCCCCTTTCCTGATCCCCAATTCGCAAATCCCCGCCCACCAAACCCTTGGACAAAACATCTCATCCGCTACCGCCAGCCGGGCGCGAGGGCGGAGCTGGGGGATCGTCTGAACGGCGCCCTGCTGGCGGCGCGCGGCCGCCCGCTCGCGCCCGCGCTGGAGCGGCTGTACAGGCAGGCCGCCGTCACCCTAGATGAGCTACGGCGCGCCCACGAGCCGCGGGCGCTGGTGCTCGACCTGCACACCGCGTGCATGGGGAGGTGACGCACAAGGCTGAAGCGGCGCCGGCGCGCGGTGGGGGCTCTTGGGTGCTGCTACTGCAAGGCGGCTCCTACGCCCGATGTGCGTTCACCCCTGCTGCCGCGTGGGCGCTCCGCTTGTAGTCCTGGTGACACTGCAGTCACACGCGGCGTGCACCCGGCGGGGCACATGCCTGCAGCCGTTCGAGGGAACGCGGCCGGTCCATGAAAAGGGTGCGGGCCTGCCGAGCGCGTGGTGCTTGAACAGCCAGGGGCCCAGCAGTGCGGGCGTTTTTCTGCTTGTTGGGGCTGCAAAAGCGCTCATTTTGCAGATTTTGCGTCCGTTCTTTGCGCTTGTCACATTCTTGGCGGTTGCGCCGCCGCAGCAGCGCAGCTGTAACCGTTGCAAATGCATTGGAATTGGGACTACGCAAAGACGGTCTCAGGTGCGAGAGCCAGCACATGTGAATAACAATGTGAAGTATGGAAGGCCTCTCAAGGCTCTCGGGGTGTCATCACACTCTGGACCACCCCTCCCCTCGTGTCAACCCTTTGCCGCTCCGGACCCGCTGCCGCCCCCCACAGCCCCGCCGCTGCTGCCGCCGCCGAAGCTCCCAAGCACCAACTTGTACGCCGCCGCGCCCCCGCCCCCCAGCCCACCAACCAGCCCGCTGATCCCGCTCGACACCGCCGCGGCGCTCGCGCCGACGCTCGCCGCGAGCCCGCTCGGCGCCGCAGGCGCCGCCGCTGGCGCAGTCCCCGCCGCCGGCGCCGCGGCCTGTGTGATCGCGGCAACTCTCCGCTCCAGCGACTTCGCGGCCGCCTCCAACTCCGCCACGTCAGCCTCTAGGCCGGCCACCCGCGCCAAGACCTCCGGCGCCAGCGCCAGCGCCGCCGCGGCGTCGCCTTGTCTGGCGGAGAGGTCAGACGCGAAGCGCGAGAGGGCCGCGGCGATGTCCGCGGCACGGCCGTACTCGTCGGCGGCCGCGTCGTCGCAGCCGGCGAGCAGATCCATGTCGCAGTTCGCGGCCCGCATCCGTGCGTCCAAGGCGGCCGCAACCTCGGAAACCGCGTCCGAGGATAAGGACGCCAGCTGCTCCTCGTGCTGCTGCTGCCGCCGCTGGCGTGCCATGAATGAGAAGGGGACGGCCGATGCCGCGCTCGCCGCTTTGCTCGCGGGCGCCGCCGGACCGGCGGCCGCGGCGGTGGCGCCGCCGCTGCGAGCAGAGGCGGCTGTCGGGCTTGCCGCGCCGCTGCCTCGCGGCGTGTCTTGGGCCCCGGGCGCGGCAATGAGGGGTGCGTGCAGCTGCGGCTGGGCTTTGTTGGGGCTGGTGCTTGGCGAGGCACTGATCTCACTCACACCAGCGTCGCCCCTGCTGGGATGGGCAGCTAAGCTGGAAGCCTGCAGGTCTTGTGCAATCGCCGTCCCCTGCTCCTGCTGCTGCTGCTGCTGCTGCTGCTGCTGTTGCTGCGGTGCAGCTGTCACGTCATCTTCTGACGGCTCCTGCTGCCCCGTCCCAGCCTCGTCTGCATCATCCCCTGTGCCTGCATCCGCCGCCGGCGCCGCCGCCGCCCCTCGAATGTCGCCGCCGCCGTCGCCGCCACCCCCGAGGCCGTGAGCAATGAAATGCTGCAGCAGCTCGGCCACAGTCCCCGGGCGCTCGTCCCCGGACCGCAGCTGCGCCTCTGACGCTGCAGACTCCTCCGACGACAGCCGGCCGTTGGCGGTGAGGGTGGGCCATATCTTCTCCAAAGCCATGGGGCCGCCGAACTCGACTGGCGGCGCAAGGAAAAGGAGAGCACATTTAGTACACGTATGGGATGTATGGTATATACAGAGAGTGCGGAGGGGCGCTTCGTCAAGGGGAAGGGAGCGGGCGAGCTGAGCCGTGACTGCGGGTTTCACATTACTGATGTTGAAAGTGGCGGGTCCCGACTCTCGCACCCCACACCAGCACCAGCAAGGGCGGCATTGCGGCAAACGCGTTGCCACACCCATCCAAAGCTGACAGGGGCCGTCAACCGCCCGGGCGCGCGCGACAAGCGGCGGCTTGGGGCGGTTATAGATGACTCACTGTGGAACTGGAAGGCGATCAGTCGGTCCCCCAGGGCCCACAACTCGTACGCGGCGCTGCCCGACGATGCCAGCGCCACGGCGCCCGGCGGCAGCTCTAAGATCTGATCCCCGTGGGACTCCAAGACCCTGAAGCATGCGCCGCAGGCGGACGCGTTCGCCGCCAACTGCGGCCCGCTGCCTCCATCCCCAGCCGATGCGAGGCCGACGCCGCCCGTGCTTCCCGCCTCGACCTCCTCCTGTTGCCGCTCCTGCTGCTGCTGCTGCTGGTGGTCCGCCTTTTGCTGCTGGTCCAGCGCACGCATCACGATGCGCTCAAACTCCGGCAGCCGCGCCAGCTGGCGCGTTGGCGCGACCCTCTCCACGCCGAGCACGAAGCGGCCGGATGGGTTGCGGCCGACGCGGCCGCCGAGCGCCTCCGCCAGTACCTGATTGGGGGCCGCAAGGCGCCTTGGATGCAATATGCTGGGGCTGCCCCTTTGATGCAGGCGTGCGGGGCGTGCCATGTCAGGCGTGCTGCACATGCATAGGTGGGGGCCCCAACGAGTGGGCGCTGCGCAGCGGCACACGTGGTCAAACGCAGCGCAAAGACAGTCAAACGCGACGTGCCGGCGCGACGGCCACGCGAGGCACCCCCATCTGTCGCCGCTGCGGCCGCGGCTCTGCTGCTTGCAGCCCACCTGGCAGCCGAAGCAGCAGCCAATAATCTTGGCCCCGCGTTCTACATACTGCGGCACGAGCGCCTTGAGCTGCCGGATCCATTCATGATCCTCGTAAGCGCTGTAGTGGCTGCCGCCAACTACCAAAGCGTCGAAATCGGCGGCGGCTGCGGCGGGAGTGGGGAATTCGCTCTGGGTGCAGCGGAAGACGACAAACTCGTCACCCGGGCGCTCCAGCGTGCGGCGCCAGAGCTGCGGGGTTGTGGGCGCGGTGGCGGCGGGGGCGCATGTCGCCAGCAAAGTGTGCTGGAGGCTGGCGCGAGAAATCAGTGGTATCTTACATCAATCGGTCACCTGCATGTTGAGTTTTCAGCGCTTGACGGTATCAAGGGGCCGGGCTGCTGCGCGGCAGCGGCGAGCGCATCAGCTCTCATGCGTGGCTGGACCGTGTGCGGCTTGGCCCACGCAGCGTCCCGCAGCTGCCCCACCTCCAGCGTCATATCCTTCCACTTCTCTGCATCTTCACATTCCAGAACCGCGATGCGCCGTGGCTTCATGGCGATCGGACCGAAGGCAGCAATCTGAACGCAACTTTTTCACTTGCTGCATGTGCATATTAAGCGAGTGCGATCTGCATCGGGATCCGCTTCGACCCCGTGATGGCTCGGCAGGTCAACGTTGCAGCAAGTCACTTGAAGTTACATTCCGGTAACGCTATGTCAGCACAGAGACAGTGCGACCACTGCTGGTGCTGTTATCTTACGCTGCATACCCCAGCGTCAGCTTTGTTGTATGTGGTGGGTAATCGCGACAAACCGAAGCGGGGTGGTTGACCAACAAGACCGTTCTCATGCGTTGGGTTTCTATTTAAGCTCAACGCTTGTCTCCAGCTGCATGCAGATGTGTACGGGCTCGCCTCGATTTTTGACGGTAGACATTCGCCCTAGACACAAGCCAGGCGTGCAGCACATGTAAGAAATGCGCCTGCCAATTCTGTCATTGCAATTGGATCACGGGGGAAGGAAGGCTGCACTATCAGGAAACACATGCTGTTGCCGCCGCCGCCGCCTCACTCTGCCGCCCCCTCCTCCTCCGTGCCGCTCTCCTGCAGCGCCTTGCTCGCCGCCTGGGATATCACCCGCGTCACCAGCACCGTCGCAACCGCCCCGACCGCGTACAGCACCCACTTGGCGCCGCCCCCGCCACCCGCCGCCGCCTCGCCGGCCTCCTTGCCAGCCGACCCCAAAAACACATACGCAAAGGTCCCTGGCAGCATGCCCAGCCATGAAGCTCCGACGTAAGGCAGGAGCCCGATCCGCGTCACCCCAAGAAAGTAGTTGAGCCTGCACCGGGGTCGCAGGTTTGGGACGAGGGGCTCAGAAAGCAGGTGGGTTGGTGCCATGCCACTGATACGAGGGGCAGAACCTCAGCCAGGCATGGAGTAAAAGGCAGGCGAGAGACAGCAGCCCCAAATTGGACTATCACCAACAAACGCACGCGTCCAAAAGCTGCCCGTGTGCACACCTGAGGGATCAAAACCCTCTCCACCCCACCCACCCCCCACACGCCAAGAAAAGCGGTACCCACAGGTTGAATGGGAACAGGGGGCTCAGCCGCAGCAGCAGCACAATTTTCGCGCCCTCCCTGCCGATGGCGCCGTCCACAGCGCCGAATTTTGGGTACTCCCGCAGCTTGCCCTCCGCGAACGGCCGCGCCAGGTAGCGGCTTATGAGGAACGCGAGCGTCGCGCCGGTGGTGGAGGCGACAGACACCAGAGCGGTCCCCGCGAGGGGGCCTGCGCGGCCAAAGGGGGGCACCCGAGGGGTGGGAGGGGTGGAGGGTGGAGGGTCGGCGGAGGGTGCCGGTGAGGGTGGGTCTGCTGCGCCTGCGGCGTGACCGGCAAACCCACAGCGGCGTAGGCGGGGCAGGTGAGTGAGCGTCCATGAGGGGGGCCACCCTTTTAAGAACTTGGGTGCTGATGAGCCTGCTTGCGCCCATCTTAGCTCATTTCCATGAGCGCTAGCTCAAGCTCATTAAATCTATTGTTTTGCTGGCAGCGCCATGCAGTTGACTTTCCGCACCGAAAAGGTAGCCCGCGCCAAGTGTCAGCAGCGACGCCGGGAAAAGCAGCACGGTGGCGCCCGCATAGGCCCCAATGAAGATCAGGGGTCCCAAGTAACCGGATCTCGAGATCAGGTCCTCCAGATCCTGAGGAGAAGATGAGAGGACACGCGTCAACGGCCGTGCCAAGCGGCGCTGTCGCCGCCTGAGGCTGGGAGGGACCGGCGGTCAACCTCAAGCGATGCACAGCAGTTTGCTGCTGCCCAGACTTTGTAGTGACGAATGCAAGCTCCGACTCCTAATTCGAGTCACCTTGACGGCAGCCTGCACATCAAATCCAGTGGCCTTGAGCGTGACCAAGAGGAGCACCGCCGCGCCGACAAGGCCCACCCCAACGGCCGCTTTGCTAGCGCCGCCGCCGCCGCCACCGCCGCCGTCGCCGCCGCCCCCGCTGCTGCCGGCTGCGCCGCGGCTGCTAGGCGCGGCTGTGGCCGCCGGCGCGCCTTCGGTGTCGCTACTGGCGCGTGCCAACAGCCGCTCGCGGCTTGGTGAGTCCGGCCCTGCTGTCAAATGTATTGGCCGCGTCCAGGGCAATGCCACACCGTCACCTCACTCGGGCACAGCACCTTTTATAGATGAATGGGATCTCCGCCTTGCACGTCCACTCAGGGCAAGAAAGCATGACAACATAGCATGACACAAATATCAGCCCCGCACACCTGGCTCTAGCCGCTGGGCTTGTTTCCCCATTGGCGCGGCGGTGGCACGCTGGCGCCGCTGCTCCTGCTGCACCTGTACCGGTATACGTGCACTGACAGCGAGCGCTCGCGTGAGTGGCGCTGCAGTACTGAGGCGTCCTAGAAATTTAATGTGGTATGATGACGGCCTCGAGATGCTAAAACGAGCTGCTCCGCGATCTGACACGCGACTGAGATTCATTCCGAGCGATGTGGACGTTCGAGAGGAGAGCCGTTTTGATGGTTCCTGTCGATGGTCGTCGGACCTGTACCGGTATGTGCTCACTGCATTGCGAGCACGCCACTGGGCTAGATGGCGTCACAGCAGGGCGCGAGTTCAGGCGACCGGCCATGCCGATCAGGTGTGCATCGGTAGGCCTAGCACCTAGCTCGGCTCTGTGTTGCATTTCAAAGTTTTGATTTGGACCTTTGTAATATTATTACACAAACACCACCGCAAATGGAGTAGGCGCCCCCTGAAAAAGCGGCTGCGGTCAACACACATTTGACTGAGTGTGGTGCGAGACTTCCTGGTGCACCAAAACACGGTCAAGCCCGTTGCCATGGCCATCTCTGCCAAACAAGTCAAACCCTTGAAAAGCTTGCAACAATTGTCGCAGGACTTACCACTGCCACCAAGGTTCGCTCGCAGACAGGAAGGTACAGTAGCTTCACGTCTCTGATCACCGAGTGTCTGCTCCACCCTTTCAACCCTTACTTGCTGAACCCTTGCAGGTGTTGGAGTAACCAATTCCCATCAAAATCAGCAGCAGCCTGTTGCAATTCATATGCGGCCTGCTGCCTGGTGTGTGGCGGAAGGGGCATAAGCAGCCGTGTGCTTGTTACAATTAGTCGAATCGCACGGCAGCCAGCAACGGTGCACATGCAAAGGCATACACATGCAAAGGCATACCCATAGCCGTAACAAATCAGGTTAAATTGCATCAGTGCTCAATTTGAATCAAAAGTACAGCACGGATTGTACCGTAAAAAGGGCAACACACATGCACACACACACTCTTACATGCCAACACACGCACACGCACACAGTCAGGCATATGCGCACGCTAACAGTTAGCCCAGCAACTCTGGCTGTGCGACAATGTTGATTAAATGAGTGGGAACAACAGACAGGTATGCAGTTTGACGGGGCATACCTGATCTGCAATGATGACTCGTGAAGGCTACTGATTGGCTTGTCTTGTTGTGGGTGTGGCGGCCACGCAGCGCACAAGTCTGGCGCCCAACTTGAATCACTCTCGTACTGTGCTGTGACAGATAACTTGGAGCCAAGACTCATCCGTTTGATCTTGCTGTGATCTCAAATCATGCGCACGTCTTGTTCTTGTGAGTAGCTCGTTCATTGACCCCCAGGGCCGCTATACTCGCCCAGGCTCCGGCTGCTGGCTCAGAACACCATGCGGCTGCCAATCAGCGGCTGCCCGTCGGCCGAGCTGGGGCGGATGCCGAGGACTTGGAACTGACAGCCCGAAAGTGCTCCTCACTGCCCTCTGCCTCCGTCTTTGACTCAACGAGCATCGATGTCTGCATGAATGGAGGATGAGGAAGGCGGCTCAGCAGTAGGGTTATCTTGGGTGAATGTTGGCCACCTGCATTTCAGGATGAAGACGCCACAAGCGCCTTTGGGCGTACAGCTGACGAACCGCGCACGCCAGCGCGCGGCTGCATACCCCCTTGTGGACCATAAACGCAACACAATCGTCCGCAACGAAGCCGCGTGTGTTTCAAACTCTACCATAGTCGCACCTTCAAGTTGACCTGGCTCTGGCTGCCCTCTCGCGGCACGACGGCGCGCTCCACATAGTTCCGTGCGATCCAAAAGTGGAAGAGCACCCAGGTGCCGGCCAGCAGCCCCGCGTTGAGGAACATGTACCAGTCATAGTGCCCCGTCAGCGCGTTGGACGCCAGCCATGGGTCCGCCCCGGTGGCCGCTGAGACGGCCTGGTTGACAGCGCCGGAGAGGTAGGCGCCGACCGCGATACCGAGCAGCAGGATGGAAGACGACAGGGAGCGCGTGCCCTCTGACACCTGGTGTTGCGGGGGGTGATATTCATGTTGTTGTCCTCTTGCATACGGATCAACGCCCATACAGGCTTGAGTTGGCTGGTGGGGCTGTGACGTGCGCTGCACGGCGCAATGCACGCCGCCCCGGCCAGGCCACAAAGGGACCATGTGGGTGGCCGTGCCCATCGGTCGTCTGCAGCGCCCGGCGGCCGGCTGGCTCAAGTGACCACCTGCACACACCTGTGTGTACACGATTTCCGTTGCTGCTGCAAAAGCCAGCGTTTCGCTGATGCCCTCCAAAAAGTAGGGGACCACCTGCCCCGTCACGACATAGGGTTGGGGTCATTGCGCGATACCGGTGCGGCACGCAGAGCCGTTGTTTTGCATGCAGTAGGGGGAGGGAGCGAGCAGCCGATTCAAAGCAGCTGATGTGAGTGGTGGCTCGCTCCTCAGCTGCAGCTGAGGGCTGTTTGTTTGAGGCGGAGCCTGGCAGCCGAAGATCTGGGCACCAAGCCCTGCCACTCGTCAACAATCAATCCCACTCAGCGTGCACAGCCGGCCATGCGGGCGGACCAGGCCTGGCGTGCACCTCGCCCCCGCCCTCGCACTTTGACACGCACAGCCTGCACGCTCGGCAGTGTCAGGCGGCTTTCCGGTGGGCACGAGTCCGTCCCCCAAGGGTCGAATGTGTGTCACCAACCCCTCTCACCTGCCACCACACAGAGATCGGGACAAAGTAGGGCCCCCTGCCGGGGTTCAGGGTCGGGTCGCTCGCCTTGGCGGCGTCAAAGGTGGCCAGCAGGCCGGTGTCTGCCACCGCCTTGTAGCGCGCGATCTCCAGGAAACCGGCTGCGGGGGCGAGAGGCGCACGCAGGTCGAGAGTGCACGTTTGAAAATTGAACAAAGGGTGGCGCGCACGAGAGCTTCTGATCCGGCCAGTCGTTGCCCGTTGGGCAGGCAGGCAGGCGATCATGCAGCTGTCACTGGCAAGCTTGCTGCTACATCACTCGCAGAGAGCGTGCGCGCACCCACCAGCAAGCAGCGCAAAGACCTGGAGGAATATGCCAGCACCTGCAGCAAGGGGGGTCGAGACAAAATGATTAGAGGGCGGCAAGCGCGCTCATCACGGAACGCATTCAAACCATTTCTCCCCGAAGGGCTCCAAGCGGCACGCAGCCAGCATCCGCGCTAACGAATGCGCGGGGCGGCGCCGCTGCGGCCCGGCAATTCAGCGCGGGCACCTAGGCGCTGCATCGGGGTGATGGGCCGCCCCATCCGTGCGAACGCGGGCGCCACCAGCGCATCATAAATCATGACACTGAGCAGCATGCCGGCCTGTGTGGTGTGCGGACAACGGCAAGGTATGCCGACAAGATCGGAACCTGCGGCAGCCGCCACAACCCTGAGACCTGGGGCGGTGCTTGCACGTGCGCAAGTGACAGGCGGGGAGGCTCTGGC
Organism: Monoraphidium neglectum; assembly: GCF_000611645.1. Lineage (NCBI taxonomy): Eukaryota > Viridiplantae > Chlorophyta > Chlorophyceae > Sphaeropleales > Selenastraceae > Monoraphidium > Monoraphidium neglectum. The sequence continues at coordinate 10,232 of NW_014012642.1, forward strand.
ACCTTGCACACTGAGGCGCCTGCCCAACCACCTGCCTGGAGCCGTGCCCGCCTCAAGGCACCCCCCTCGCCTGACCCTCCCGCCTGCCTGTCCACCCACTCACCCATCCACCCACCCAACCACCCAACCACCCACCCCACCCACCGGGTTTGCAAAAGACAGCGACGCCGCCGGCACCCGCTCGCCGCGCCCCCCTATCCTCCGGTCCATCGTGTCCCCCGTCAGCGGCAGCAGCGTCGAAACCGGGTCCCGGAAGCACATGAACAGCGCGGTCACGACCAGGATGGGGCCCAGCCCCATCAGCGCCTTTGTCTCCTCGACTTCTGTCAGGGTGGGCTGGCGCAGCTCTGGGCGGCCGTGGAGCAGTGCGGCGCGGTCGAGCCAGGGGTACCTTGGGGTGCGGGCCATTCGGTACTCAAGGCCGCCCGCGCCGGGCGGGGGGTCTGGGGGGTTGGAAGAGCAGGGCGGTGAGGATGGCAATGCAGTGAGCTTGGGAGACACCAAGGTTGGGCATACATCAGAAGTCGGAGTGGAGCTGCACGTCAGAGATACAGGATGCAGGATGCAGGGCTGTGTTTGGCAAAAAAATGAGGGAGCAGACCGTGCACGGTGATGCGGGGAGGACTCGCAGGCACGCACCGCTGAGCCGTGCGCAGAAGGGGCGCTTGCTGCGGGACGGACAACTCACCGTAAAGCTCCGTGCCCGCGCCCGGCCTCGGCAGCCCCCGGTTCGTCACCAGGGCGCATTTCAGCACCAAAAAGACGCGCTTCAGGGGTGAGCCTTCCGGCGGTACGAAGCGGTAGAGCTTAAAGCTGGCGCCGACAATCAGCGTGGCAACCGCAGCACCGAAGAAGACGGTGGGGATGGCGAAGCCGATGCCGTAGCCTTTGGCCTCTTGAATGGGGGTGATGGCCAGGGCGGCGATGAGGCCGCCCAGGTTGATGGAGCAATAGTACCTTTAGGCAAGGGATTCAGCCGGAGTGTGTTCAGCCGGTGTGTGTGCGTTCATGTCTTTGCATGTGTGCGCATGCGTGCGAGTGCGTGCGTGTGCGTGTGTGTGTGTGTGTGTGTGTGTGTCGGTGTGTGTGTGTGCGGGCGCGTACAAAAATGCACACGTCTGCATGTCTTCACCAACATGGGGGACGCGCTGCTGTAAACATGCCTTAGGTGCTAGAAGAGGGTCCCTTGGGTCCGGCATAATGGAAATGCGGGTATCAACTGTCAACAAGAGGCACTCGCCACACACCTTACCTGGTTGTGCGCGATGCATCTGCCCTCCTTCCTGTCTGATCTGCGGCCTGCCGCGCCCCAACGTCCCCCAATGACTCACCAGATGAAGTACGTCGAGCGCCACCGCCGCTCTATTGGCCGCTGCTCGTCAAAGTTGTCGGCCCCGAAGCTGCCCACGCACGGCTTGATGCCGCCGCTGCCAAGAGCAATAAGGTACCTGGGGGATTGCATGCAGCGCCGGCGGTGCGGCGGGCCGCAGTCGGCCGCGGCTCACATACAAGGTGCTGAGGCACCGACTTGAGCCCAAGAGGACGTGAGGGCCAAACCTCTCCGGAAGCCCGCTGATGTCCTGAGAAGAAAGTGCTCCGACCGCTGAATGAACGCAGCGTGCGACAAGCTTGCGTCCCATCCTGTCTCGCCCTTGTGAAGTGACGCACACCTGGGCTGAGTGTGCACGTCCAGGGCAATAACAGGCCCCTGTGCACGGGCATGTTTTCAGGCGCTCACATGAAAGCCCAAAAGGCGGCGATCGTGGGGCCGTACTCTCCACTCGGCGGCGGCTGCCCTCGGCGTGGCTGCAGGGTCGGCGAGAGGTTGACGCCCGTGATCCCGGCCAAGCCTGCCATGTACACGGCACTGAACAGCAGGATGGTGCGGAACCTGCGGCAGGGTTTTGCGGGCAGTTGGAGCACAGGTCTTGGTAGAAGAAGTGGGTAGCAGCTGTGGGTAGCAGAAGGGGATAGCAGAAATGGGTAGCTGAAGGGTCTGGCAGAACCTGCGTCCTGCGTTGCTGCTCGAGGGATTGCGTCTCTTGAGCTGAGTGCTTGGTGACTGTGTGCAGCTGGATGCGCAGCTACTTTCACTGTGCCGCCGCGACTCTCGGATTCAGCATGGCCGCCGTCCGCCATCGCCCCCGCGCCCGAGCAACGCAATGTGGCATGACCCTGTTGCGTTCCCGGCCATGCTGTACCGCACGCGCCTGCCCAAGTAAGCGTCGGCCAGGTAGGCGCCAATGAGGGGTGTCGTAAAGACCATGCCCTTCCAGATCTGCAGCATCTGGCTCGCGCGTGCCGCGCTGTAGTCCTGTGAGCGGGAGAGGGGGCACCAATGGAGGGGCGAGACGATGGGGGGGGGGGGTCAGCCAGCTGAGGAGTTGGGATGCCATAAAGCGGTTCAGGCCGCGCACTGGCCTACAGTTCTTGCAGGTGTTTGTAACATTGAGATCCAGTGTTGGTCATTGAGGCAGCCAAGGGGGCTGGCGGGGTGGGTTAGAGGCAGGTTTGTTCAGGCGGCCAGCTGGCGGAGGCGGGCCAACACACTGGCTACGTCCAGGAGGCGGTCACTGTGTGATTGGTAGGCTGAGGGGCCGCACCATGTAACGGACCAGGTACAGTGCAAGGTTGGTCGCCAGGCCGACTGCAAGGGTGAGTCGGCGGCAACGGCAGCTGGGTTGCAATGGGGGTGCGCCGACCGCAACGGGGGCAAGCAGTTGCCAGAGCCGCATAGCCAGGATGTCGCTGCGATGGACACTGCAAGCATATGCTGCCTGCCCTGCTAGGCCTTGTCGCGAAGGGAAAACAAGGGCACTTGTTGAGCCTCTCACCAAAAGCCAGGCGCTCGCATAGCTCCGTTCCTGCGGGCGAAGACAGGCGTGGCCGGGCGCAGCGTGGCGCGTGACGGGGTGACGCCGGTGAAATGGTGCGGCCTTGGCTGTCCCCGGTGACTCAACACTGCATGATTGCCTATCATAGTGACCCCCTCACCAAGGATGCAGGAGCTCGCAACGAGCAGGTGCCGCTTCCTCCGCACATTCTCTCTCCCGCCGCCTGACGAGCCGGTGGCCTTGACATCGTCTATTTCTGCATCGGCGGGCCTCCGATCACCAAGCCGCTCCACATCTGTCTCGACGGATCCTGGGTCACCCGCGCCCATTGATGTTTGGTGATTTTGCGGCGCAATGTCGCAGCACTTGAGGTAGATATGACAATAACTGCATGTGAACGGACCCAGAGGCGTGTGGCCCCTGGCCAGCCAAGCACTCCTTCCACACTCGTCACCACCAGGGCTGAATGGCTGGTGCGTCAGCGTTCACGCCGCGCACGGTGTGTGTTCCTGCGCCCATGGAAGTTTTGCTGTGGTAGGGGCAGTACTGCACATATACCGCCATATTGCAAAGCTCGTAGTGAAGAGATTGAAGGCCGCCCCAATGGCTGGTTGGGCTGAGTGCTGACCGCAGGCGCACACGAACAGGGGGGACCCACAGACCATTCTAGGCGTCCCCGCACGCATACGCACCTGCGAGAGCAAGAGAAAATTCAAGATGTTATACAAAGCTGAAGTTGCAAGCATGTTTGCACATGGGAGATTCGCATGTGGGTGAGGCAATGTTGTGACAACTGACAAGTCCATGCCCCAACTGGTGCAAACAGCAACTTGGTAATAGCAACGTGGTGCACTTCGACAGACTACCCTACATGGGCAAGGAAACCCTCATCTCCCTCTGCCAGTCAACGCTACGCAAAGGAGGGCATCAGCCATGTGAACGTGCGGGCAGGCTGCTGATTCAAAATCACGCCCGGGTTTGACCAGACAGCTGCTGGTTGCCGGTAGGGTGTACATGCTAACGCTCTCCAAATGGGAAATTAATTCCTTGGTTTGTCGTGCGCGGGTTCGCTCACTTTTCTGACGTCAACGAATCACAACAGCAGAGGCGTGATGAGAGTCGCACGCCCTTCACCATCATGCGGGTCAGTCGGTCGTGACTGGGTTATGCTGGGCACACCATCATGCGTGTCAATGCTGCTATTCAGCTTTGGATGCACTCACACCCCGTTGGCGTGATTCTCATGTTTGACTTGCAAGTTGGCAACTCATTCAATGAGCCGCCGGTAAACAACATGAGGGCCTCATGGCACGGGGCCCATGAATGTGGTGTACCGGCGCAGGAAGTCTCATCGCCTTGGCCTTAAGAGTGACGCAGCCAGAGTAAATATGACACAAGCCCCGCTTGGCCGCCAGCTGCTTGGAAGCATAACATGACGTCCGCCTGGTACGGTACAAAGAGACGAGGAGTTGATTGCAACAGCCCAGATGTCCAGTCCCTCTGTCTGCCAGCTCAGCCTGACCGACTAGTCCGTCTCACGGTTGTCCTTTCACTGTGACACTCACACCACGGGCAGCCAGGCGGCCCTCCCTGCCAGCCAGGCACTGGCCAGTGTGCCCAATATGAATGCAGGCTTGAGTGATGACTGCTCGCCAATCACATATCGTGCGGGCATCATTTGCATGGCTTTGACAGCGTTGATATGGCACATTGGCAACACATATCCTGTTTTGATTGCAATTCACCAGTAACTTCGCGAATCCCGCGAGCCTGCCGCAGATCTCTCCCATTGCGGTGTACCGGTAGACCGGTAGTTCATCACGGAAATCAAAATGATTTCGATGCGAAGCAGTAATAGCAATAGTGCACGCAGGAGCTCTGCAACCCACCTATTCAGCACCACCCCCCCAGCGCTCCGCCGCGTCCCGCGGGCCGCGCCTGGCAGCGCACGCGACGCCACAGCGCCAGCTGCCACAGTGGCCTCGAAGCAGCTGCTCGACGACCTTGCCACTGCGGGGCTCTCGCCCTGCCGCTTTGTAGTGGTCGGCACCGGGTGCATCCTGGAGTCTGTCGGCGACTGGTCGCCCGTCCGCTACTCGGACTCGGCGGCACGCGGCACGATCGCCACCATCTCAAACGGCGACAAGTCTTTCGAGGCCCATTTCGTCCTGTCCAAGCTCTCCGAGGCGCGCTTCGCTCTGGTGGACAGGCCGGGCCTCGCGGGGCCCCTGCGCGTGGTGCGGCTGGTGAACAAGGACGGCGCCGTTGCTATGTCGATCATGCTGCACAAGCCTGGGGACGCGCAGACGGCGGCGTGGGACGCGCTGCGCCAGCGCTACGGAGACTCCGTGTCCCTTGAGGCGCCGTAGGCCGTCGCAACCGCAGCATGCTACAGACATGGTTGAATGGTATGCGACGAATGATGCAGTCGAAGCGGGCAGTTGATCTGAATGTTGTGAGATTGAGTAACATTATGCACACGGCCTTCCTGTGGCATAGCCACCAGCGGGTGTCGAGGGCAAGCTGATGGTGCATTGACTACATTCCCGACAAAGACCAGTCAGAACCCAGAACCTTTGGCAGCATGGCACACAAGCACAGCCATCAAGCATCCATAGCTTTATTGTCATATCACCCACAACCATCTAAAAAATCCAGAGTATCACACATCAGCAGAGAAACGGCATGGCTGGTGTGGTGACAGGCGCCAGCGTCCTGGGCTGCCGGATGAAGAGTGCTATGGTGGATTACCATACAGGATTAGCGTGCTCGAGTTGAGCCATCTTACCGGTACGAAATGTACTTATCACGTTGACACTTTTGTACTACCGGTACATCGCACGAACAGGAGACTACATATAGCATTGTGACAGCGAGATCGCTTGAAAGCGTGACGAAGCACTGCACGAAAGCAAGCTTCAGACACCTGATATAGATACCTCTGCGTGACTGCTGCAACGGCCAGCGCCGCGGAGCCCACATCAGGGTCAGCGAGCGAACCAGCCGCTGCAGCGCAGGCGCACAGGCGCTGTCCGGCCCACCGCAGCTGCCAGCGGCTGCCAACAAAAGCCATCGGCGGCGCGCACCCTGCCGGTCAGTCTACAAGCAGGGCGCCATCAGGGAGCTTGCGGGAAAATCATCCATATTGCAGCAGGTCCCAGGGTTGGCCACCAAATAGCATCCGTCTGTTAAGAGAAGGGCACTTGCCTGCCACCCCCAAGCGGCGCCTCGGCACCACGCCCGCCGCCGCCAGCAGCAGCGGCGGCAGGGCCAGCGGCAGCAGCAGCAGCAGCGGCAGCAGTAGCAGGCTGGCTGCTGCTCGGCCCTAGCACCATGGTGTGCTTCAACATGTACATCTTTAACCGCCAGGTGGGTCGGTTGCGCCCGCGGCGCCGCCGGGGCAGCTCAGCTCAGTGAGGGCGTGCTCTCCTGCAAACAGTGAGATGTTATGTCTCATGAATGCAGCCTGATGATTTTGTGTGTATGCGCTCGTGCACACACACACACACACACACACACACGCACGAAGGCACGCACACACACACACACACACACACGCACGCACGCACACACGCACGCACACACAGCCACACACACAACACACGCAACACACACACACACACACAACACACGCAATACACACACACACGACACACGACACACGCCCACACACCACACACACACACAATATACACACACCATACTTGTGCACGCACGGCATGCAGGGGTCGTGCGTCCACTACCAAGAATGGTACCGCCCAAAGAGCGTCAAGCAGGGGGCGGGCACGCTGGCGGATGACCAGAAGCAGATGTTTGGGCTCTTCTGGACCCTCTCAAACTTTGCAGCCACCCTGGACCCCAAGAAGTGGGCCAAGGGATGGGATCATAATTAGCTCCCGCCTGCTGCCGTGGACAACCCTGTCCAAATAGCGAGCTTGGCTGCGGGGTCCTGCCCAGCCACTGCATTTGCAGTTGAAGGGACGTCAAGGCGCAACCAGGATTGCATCCCTTGAGCTGCGCTGCGCCCTCGACTGGCTGCCCTCCCTCGCTGCTCTGCCCAATGCGCGCG
>NW_014012642.1:17285-18078 GCF_000611645.1 Monoraphidium neglectum
TGCGACCTTGCCGCAGCCCTAGCCCCTTGCCGCTGGGCGCGCCGCGCAAGATCGGCGAGGGGTGCAAGTTCCACAGCTTCTCCACCAATACCTACAAATTGCATTTCCTGGAGTCCCCCTCGGGCATCAAGGTGCGACCTGGCGCCCGCCGCGCATGCCGCTGCGGCTGCAGCCCGCCTCCTCTGCCGACACGCCGCTGCTTTTCCCCCCCCCCCCCCCCCCCCCCTCCCCTGCTCTCCCACCCGTCTTCGCCCCCACAAACGGCCTCGCAACGCACCAGCAGTTGATCCTGAACACCAGCCCCGACGTTGGGGACCTTAGGGAGGTGCTGGGTTACGTGTATGATGAGATATTTGCGGAGTACGTGGCGAAGAACCCCCTGTACACGCCGGGGCAGCCGTTCAGGTCGGTCTGCCTGCTGCTGGCCGTGCCCCTGGTGTGCTGGGTGGCGCTGTTGGCGCGCGCGTGTTGCCCCGGCTGTAGTGAGCTTCATCTGGTGGTGCCGCCGCAGTGGTTGCACAATCATGTCGCCTGTCGTGCGTTCTTTTGGCGAGCTTTGCGAGCAAGGCCCTGCTGTTTCCAGTGTGTAGTTGCGCCATGTGCGTTCGTGCGTGCGTGCCTGTTTGTGTGTGTGCACACGCGTGCGAGCTCATGAATAGGCACAGAGTGCTGTGTGATGTGGTGCGGTGCGGCGCGCGCGCGCGCGTGTGTGTGTGTGTGTGTGTGTGTGTTTAGATGTGGGTATGCGATGGGGCTGACGCAGGTTTGAGCTGGCTCAGACGTCTTCTTGTGC
>NW_014012641.1:0-6239 GCF_000611645.1 Monoraphidium neglectum
CCCCAGGAGCTGCTGGACAATCCCAACGCGCAGAGCCCCGCGCAGAGCGACGCCTTCATGGCCTACACGCAGCGGCTGGCAGAGTACCGCCGGAAGGTGCAGGCGCAGGCCACCAAGTTCCCGCCGCCCTCCTGACTTCCGCTGAGCATCTGCAGATCGGCAGCCCGTCCGCCGTGTCTGCAGCGCCCGATCTCCGGCGGCCGCGGCGGTGCGCGGCGACGAGTCTGGCGCGCGTCACTTGGGCCTGCGTAGTGGGGGCCAGGCATGTGGCTTGCGGCGCCGGCTGCGCGAGCGGCTGGATGCCTCATGTGCGGGGCCGCGTCTTGCAAACCCGGCTCGCCCCACTCTCTGTCAAGTAATGTACGGACTTACGGCAGGCCTCTGTCCTGGGTTTTCACATGCTGCGTGCACGCAGACATGCACACAGTAAGTGTAAACGATGACAACGACAGACCGACCACCAAAGCCCCGCTGGCACAGGATGCGCGCCGGGAAGCTTTCCGCGCGCCAAAGTGGAGCGCCAGTTGTCCAAGGGCAGCCCACTAGGGAGTTTATACATGGGATTCTGCTGTGGCGGTCTCAAGCATTTTGATATATGCATAGTATGGGTCCCACTCGGCCAAGCGCGGGGTGTCGCCGCCCGGCAGCCAATGCGTCACTAACCCCGCCTGGGCCTCCTGCTGTTAAGGCGTTGCCTTCGCGACCAAGAGACAGTCTTGTGCTGCTGGTCCCACTTGCTGGCTACTGCTGCCTGCGTCACGGCAAAAGCCTCCTCTATCCACACAACTGTATGCCTGAATGTGCGTGAAAGGGTGAAGGGCAGCTTGCCAGTCTCTTGTGGTCCAAGCTGTTGGTCAGGTCAAAAGCGAGTCCCCGGCGAAGCCTGGTCAAATTTGGTCAACATCGCTGTAGTGCTGCGGCAGCCGGCCTCCACCCATTCGCATGCAGAGGTGAAGGGGTGCATGCCGGCCGCGCCCGTCCAAAGGTAGTGGTCACATCAGTGGGAACGGCCGGTCAAGCCTGGTCAGGTGAGGTCAAAGTGCGCTCCGGCGGTCAAGCGTAATTTGGGAGCGCCCGGGTCATGCCGGGCGCTGCCGGGCCCCCACTGATGTGCGTACAGAGGCAGCAGCATGCTTGCTGATCAGGGTCGTCAGCAGCCAGCAGCAGTCAGGTCGCGAGGAAGGGCCGGTCAAACCTGGTCAAATGGGGTCAAAGTGCGCTCCGGCGGGCGCACGCCGTAGACCGCGTGCCATGTCGGCGCTGGGCGAGGCGCTGCCGCGCCGGCCGGGCGAGATTCGTGTGGAGGGCTAGTGAATGCACAGTCAGTCTGGCTGTCGATGCGTCGCAATCACAGATAGTGCGGGGCAGCTGTGCGCAGGGACAAAAGTGCCCACAGGTGCTGCAGCCCACCAAGCCAAAGCTTCTGGCCTGGAGTACTGTGAATTGGTAAGGGACGCCGCCTCAGGGGTCGGGCGCCAGGCGGGCTGACGGGCGTCGCACCAAGAGTGGGCTGATGCGGTGTATGCTCTTGCCCCTCAGGCGGTGCCGTGCCCCACCTTCGGTCCCTTCCCCTCCTTTCCATTCAAAATTGAGACAGAGCTCTGGCTGGTGCAAACGGAGGGCGCCCGCAGGCAAGCTGCAGGTGAGCGCCCTGTGTCACTTGTACGCACACGCGCACGGTTCTCTTCCTTCGACAGCGCCACGCGCGCCCGCGAGGGCCACCGGCCCGAGGCGGCGCCAGCGGGGCGCGCGGGGAGCGACACAATGCCCGTGCCCTCAAAGCGGTCGAGGGGCCCTGGCTTGCCGCCCGCCATGCGTGACGCCGAGAGGGCGACGGGGCTGCAAACAATGCACGAAAGCGGCGCCGCACGCTGTGCGTGCTGCGCTCAGGTCCAAACTAGGTGCAACGCTCTCCTTGCTCGTGGTGCTTGGGTCGGTGGAATGGAGGTGTTTTCTCAAAAGCAGCTGGCCGACCCGGCGCCGCGGCACTGGCGATTCAGCTTGAAGACCCCCCGGAAAAGCAGAAAACTAGCGCGGTCGCGGGGATTCGACGCGCGTCGCGCGGCAGGCAGGTGCAGCGGGTCGAATCATCGGCCGTCCGACGCGAGCAGCCCCAGTGGCATGCAGGCGCGCGGCGGCGGGCGCTGCCGCGGGCTCCCGCGCTAGGGCAGCAAGGCGAGGCCTATCGTGCCTGCTGCGGGCCACGGTGCTCGGCGTCGGCTTGGCGACGGACGCCAGGGTAATGATACACAACAGAGGGGGCGCGAAATCGCTGGCCTGGACCGCGCCGCGCGCTCCCAGATCACCAGCGGGTGACGTCATCGCTTCCAGATCTCCTTGAGGAGCGGCAGCAGGCTGTTGGGCAAATTGCCGCTGGCAGGGCGGTCGAGGCCGAGGAAGCCCTCCTGTTGAGCCTGGGGCGGTCAGGGTTGCGTGAATAGGTGGTGGTCATCAGTGAGAAGGGCTGGTGTTTGCAAGGTATGACGAGCACGAATCAGGTCGACTCTGCGGACAGGCGCGGCACCAACGTGCGAGCGCGGTGAGAGCCTGGGGCCCTCGCAGCTGGGCCAAAGGACACTAGGGCGCTGGACTAGCAACTACTCGAAGCGAGTCGCCGCTGGCCGCGCCCTATTGCAACGGACTGTGTGTGCGCCTCACGTGCTCGCAGACTACGCGCGCCCCTCGTGCCCACCTCCTGGTCTCCGACTGCCACGGGCGCGGAAACCGCCGCGCCCCCCGCCGCGGCGCCCTCGCCGGCAGCCCCCTTGACGCCCGGGATGTCGACGGGCGTGCTGGCTGTCTGGTCGTGCCGCAGGCCGCCGTCGTGGCTGGGGCGTTGCTGCTGCTGCTGCTGCTGTTGCGGGTAATGCCGATGGTCCCAGAGTTGCTGCTGCTGCTGTCCCTGGTCCAGCCCCAGCCGGTGTTGAAGCTGCTGCTGCGGCGGCGGCGGCTGCTGCTGCCCATGCCCCAGCGCCTGGTGCTGCATGTGAGCCGGCGGCAGCTGCATGGGCGGGGGGTAGATCTGGGGAGGCAACAGCTGCTGCGTCGGCGACGGCCCCGCGCTGCCCTGGATGCTCGGGGGTGTGCCGAAGAAGGGGCCACCCTCGCCTCCGCTAGGCTGCAGCGTGCCAGGCGCGGGCCGCATGCCAAAGAATAAAGGGCCGCCGCCGCTGCCAACGGGAGAGGCGCCTGGAGGGCAGCTGGTGTGGCCTGGCGGGGGCAACTGCTGCTCGTGCTGCTGCCGCCGCTGCGGCAGCGGCAGCATCTGCGCGCCGCCACTGAGGCTTTGGCGGCCAACGTGCACAGGCGGCGCTTGCAGCGCGCCCAGCTCCATCGCCCCCTCTGCGGGTGCTGAGTAGGCGCGTGACATGTGCGGCGCCTGCTGCTGAGTTGCCCAAGGGGCTCCCGCGCCCGGGCCGCCGCCAGCGAGCGCGTTCGGCACAGCGGCGCCGCCGTCCGAGCGGCGAGGCTCCGCTTTTGAGCCCCATGGCTGCTGCTGCTGCTGCTGCTGCGGCTGCTGCTGCTGCTCCTGCCGGTGGCGGCCGCCGCCGCTCCCGCCGCTGTCTTGCAGGTGCATCGTGCGAAGCCCGCTGCTGGTGGCAGCAATCAGATCGGCACCCGTTGCGAGAGGTCCGGGGAGCAGCCTGTGCTCGGTGAGGTGTTGTGCCGTAGAGCAAGCAGTGTTTGCGTGAGCGTGCTGCGTGAACGTCTGGGCAATGCAGGGGAAGGCACCAGGCGCACAGTCAGCAGCACTGGCGGGTGGCCAAGCAGAACGAGCGTGTTCGGTTTGTGCTACCGTCCAGCCGTAGCCTGTGCAGAGCAGACAACGAGCCGCCCACCTCCGCTCCCCGCCGATGACGCTGCCGCTCGGCTGGCAGGTGCCGCCCGGCCCGAACGCCGGCGCGCCGCCCGCGAAGCCGCCCTGCGCGCCGCCGGGCGCCTGGCCGACCGAGGGGGGACGGGGCGGCAGGCCGTGGGTGCCGTCCGCCGCGCCCAGGCTGCCACAGCCGCTGGCGGGCTCTAACGACCCCTCTGCGTCCGCGCTACCGGCAGAGCCTGAAAAGCTGGGCCGCTGCCGGTGGAATGTGTCCAGTCGCTGCTGCTGCTGCTGCTGCACCATCGCAGATGCAGCAACCATCGCGGCGTGCTGGTACTGCTGCTGCTGCTGCTGCTGCTGGCTGTACTGCTGCTGGTAATGTTGGTACTGCTGCTGCTGCTGCTGCAGGTGCTGTTGTGCCATGGCGGCCAGCAGACCGGGCAGCTGCGCGGCGCCTGTGCTCGGGGGCTGCAGAGCAGCACCTGACGGCAAGTACCTGGGGATTTGGCATTGGAAGCAGCAGCGCTAAGACTTGTCCACGCAACTGAGCGGCCCCCGCAACTGAGCTGAAACACGATTCAGGCACGCACATGCTTCCAAGCACGCCGGCTCCCTTTGCGTCCGACCGTGCTCACCCTGCCGGCGGCGTCGGCGCGTGGTGCGGTGCGAACGCACCGGGCACCGGTGGAGCCCCCGCCGCGGCGGCCTGCCCCCGGTGGTTGAGCAGCATGCGCAGGGGCGCCCCATTCGGCACCAGCGGCCCCACGGGCGCCCCCAGCACGTGTGCGGGGGCGCGGAGCGCCGCGGCGGCCGCGGCGGCAGCCCCGGGCGGCAGCAGGCCCATCGGGCCGGGCCAAGGGGAGGAGCCCAGCGGGCCATCGCCGAGCGTCGCCACTCTGTGGCTGTACTTGCAGCTCGACCCCCGGCTGCAGCGGCCCCTGTGAGTCGGTCCAAGGGACGAGGGTCGAGCGCAGGCCGGGCGCGCTCCGGTCAAAGGGAGGGGCCGCGGGCTGCTCCCAGCGAAAGATGTCACGCGGACGCGGCTCTCCCGCGTCGAGGCGCGAGCCGGTGGCTCGCGAGGCACCCTTGCGCCCTCCCAGGAGAGCGCCAAACCGCCCCCACCCATGCGCCCCACGACCCCAAAAGCCGCGTCCCGAGTCCATCAGAGGGGGCTGAGCACACCCAAGCCAAGAGCAACTCCGTACCCCCAATGCCGCCAAGGCCCCGAACGCGCCTGAGAAAGTCGTAGCAAACATCCATCGCCGGCGGCGGGCCCGCGCCAGGCCCCAGGCCGCCCCTCGCCGTGCGCACGATGAGGGTGATGTCATGCGAGTATCTGGGGAGAGGGGGCGTGTTGCATGAGGTGACGCCATGTTTGACTGTGCGCCTTTGTATTTGCTGACAATCGGAAAGTGGGGAGGGGGTTGGCTAGGGAAGAGGCGGCGAGTTGCAGGGCGAGACACAGAACAGGGAGGGGCACGAGGCCTGGCTGCTGTTACAAATCGCAGCAGCGGCTTGAGAGGGCGATCGCACGATCGCGAATTGGCACAAGTGTTGGCGGCCGTGGCGGCACAAGGAGGCACAGGCACGCCGGCGGGCTGCGCAACGCATGGCGGGGCCAGAGTGCGGCCGCGCACCTGCACTCGGCGCCGCGCTGGCACAGGCCCTTGACAAAATCGTAGCAGATCGACGCCACGCGCCGCTGCTGCTGGGCTGCGCCGCCGGGCGCGGCGTCGACGGCGTCGGCGCCGGGCGCTGAGGCCTGGGCCGAGTCTGGGGCGTCCGGCACCTGCTGAATGGGGTTGGGAGTGGGGCAGCCACATGGCAGGCGGCCCGAGGGTGGAGCAGGATTGCGTGACCATCCATGTGTCATGCATTGGTCAATCAAGTATATTTGCATGTGATGAAAGTGTACGCTCGCTCCTGTGAGGCGACCACAGCAGCACAGCAGCCCCCCCCCCTCGGTCCCGACCCCTGCCCTGGGACTCCTCTGCAGCGACCCAAGCGCAACTGGCGGCTCCGCTGCCGTAAACCTGTTTAGTTTATTTCGCACCTGGCACTGCTGCGCGATGTTCGAGAGGTCATGGCTGAACCTGCACAGCAGGCCCCTGTGGCACTGGCCCCGCAGGTAGTCGAAGCAGATCCCCTTTTCCCGGCTGTTGAAGTGGACGATGGTGGCGATGTCGTGGCTGTACTTGCACTTGTCGCCGCGCGTGCACATGCCCTTTGTGAAATCGTAGCAGATCTGCACCTTGTCGCCGCCGTCCGTGCCTCCGTCCAGCGCGCCGCCGGCAAGGCCGGCGCCGCTCGGCGGGCTGCCTCCGCCGCTGCCACCGGGGCCGTCCGGCGTCTGGCCTGGCTCCGCGCCGCTGTCGTCCGAGGCGGCGGACACGGCTGGGGCGAGGGGTGGCGGCGGGGCCGG
>NW_014012641.1:7049-15901 GCF_000611645.1 Monoraphidium neglectum
CCGCCACGGCCGTAGCGCCTGAGGCGCAGCCGCTGCTGTCGCGGTCGTGGTCACTGCCTGCACCCTGCACCCCAGATGCGCCGTCATAGGCCTGCTCCTCCGCCCACTGCTGCTGCTGCTGCTGCTCTGCCAGGGTGGCATCAAACCGCGCCGCCATCTCCTGCTGGTCGCACGTGATGGTGTTAGTTGTGGGCGGTTCGTTGTCGACCGCAGAGGCGCGGGACGCGGCTGAGCTTCGCCGCAGGGTTGCATCTGCCAGCCAAAGTCGAGGATTCCTCCACCAGCCGGCCGGAATCGTCAGGCCGTGCCTTCTGCCCGCGCCATAATCCACGCGCGGCACCCGGGGACTGTCGAAATCAGCAAGGATCTGCAGTGCTGGGACGGCCCACAAGCATCACTCGGTTATAGAGAAGCTTTACACCCGAGGGCTCTCGCACCTCAGTGGACCCCAGCACCAGTGTGCCACTTGTGGCTTCGCACTCCGCCACGCCCTCGCCGTCCTCTTGGCAGTCCGCCATCAAATAATCGTTGGCCAAACTTAGCCCTCAGCTTCCCTCGCTCGGGCCATACACACCGCTTGCAACTCGCGTTGAGGGCTGGTGATCAACTGTGATCCACGGAAAGTTGATTGTTACGTGATGATATGTTTTTTAAGCAGGAAAACAATCTTTGTGAAGGTGCGCTGCGGGCGGATAACCCGAGAAACCAGTCAGTGGGTCAACAACAAACGCCTGGGCAGCTGGTGAAGGTGTACCGGTTGAGGGAGCACTGAGGCGTTTGACCATATGCAACAGTTTGATAGAATCTCGCTTTCAGCTGTTCAACATGACTCTGAACTTGCGTGTACAGTGTATGGGCCTGGCCAGTGCGAGTTTTGCTCGTGACGTGAGCTCTCTGAAACTGTCTGAACTCCAATGTGTAGATGGCATGTCGGTGTATCAGGTAACCAACATCCTGGGCCCTTACACCTCAATTTCATCACAGATGTTTGAGCCCAGAAGGCACGCGATGCGTGTCACTCGTAGATCACTGTTTGACGGCCCGCACTTGGCCCGGCCACCCGCGGACACGGCAAGGTTCCTCTTGAATACATGGTTGCACAGCTTGGGTTCAATTCCAAACAGCACAGATTTGCTCTTGACTCAGTGTGCTTTTATACAGGTCTCCTTCCTTGCGAGGACTTGCGCTTCATTCCGGCGGAGCGCTCCAGGCCAATCGCCAGAAAGTAGAGAGTTGTTGACAAAGACACATGGCGTCAGGCACAGCTGCGCTACTGCTGGTGTCGCTGCTGATGGCAGCGGCACCCGGCGGCGGCCACGCGGCGCTCTTCAAAGCGAGTGAGTGCCCCGGTCATCCCTTCCTTGACGAGCCCGCTGCCCCACAATATCAAAGATTTTGAGAACACCTCATTGGTATCATTTCTGCAAATGCACAGCGCTGCAGACGGCAGCTCGGCGGCGTCGGGCACCGGCAGGGGTGCGAGCACCCGCTGCACCCCACCCCTACCAGGCGGCCTCCCTCACAAGCCCCCCGACCCGTCCTCCCGCCCTCCCCGCGTTTAGCGGTCTCCAACTGCACGCAGCTGCAGGCCAAGATCCGCGAGTATAGAGACACCATGGAGACTAAAGGCGGCACGTTCCGCGTGTCCCTGGCCTGCCCGGCGGACGGCGGCCGCTACGACGACTGCGTGAAGCCCGACGACTCGTTCGCAGTCATCCAAGCCCTCGTCCGCCTGTCCGGCCGCGGCCGCGTGACGCTGCAGGCCGCCAGCAGCAAGTGCGCCGACGGCGACGCGCGGCCGCGGCTGGCGGGCGCGGGGACCGACGGCGCGCGGATGTTTGTGCTGACGGGGCCGGGCGTTCAGCTCGAGCTCAATTCCCTGATCCTCGACGGCCTCAGCCTGCGGCCGGGAATCTTTGCCGAAAACGCGAAGCGTCTGGTACTGCGGAAGGTGGACCTGCAGAACTTCACGGCGAGCAGCTGCGACGCTTACTCGTTCCTCAACAAGGGCTGCGGCGGCGCGCTCCTGACGTACGCGACGCCGGTGACGGTCGAGGACGGGGCGTTCTCGGGCAACACGGCCGCGTTCTCCGGCTCGGGGGGTGCCATCTACGCGGGTGCGCGCCCCGCCGCTCGGGGGTTATGCCATTGTTGGGCTTGCGCTGGGCTCCAGATCTGCTTGCCTGTTTGATCGGCAAGGCCGCAGACAATGCCCACCGCTGACGGCCTGAGAGCTCTTTCCTCGCAAGAAAGTGGTCTGTCCGCTGACCCTGTCTGAGCTTCCACGCCCCGGTTGCCGTGCTGCAGAGGCCGGGACGCTGACGCCCGGCGCCTCCAAGTTTTTTGGGGGCACCATCCTCGCAATCACCAGGACAATATTTAAGGGTGAGGGTCCTCCATATCACAGGGCTACATATGCACCGGCAGCCACACCCCACCCTGCCCCTGCCTAGCCTGACAGGGACTTGCGTGACACTTAGCACGCAGCCGTCAGGCGCTAGGCGGTTGCAGCTGCTGGCGTGTGGGCATCCCAGCGTGATGGGCGGCTGGGGGCGTTTCTTTTTTTGCAATGCCAAGCCCTGGAGGGGTGCAGTCCTCAAGCCGTGCGCCCCCTGTCTCACTGTGCGCGTGCAATCAGCACCCGAACTGCCAGACCCGATGCACGCAGCTGCCCGCTCACTCCGCAACAATATCCGCCATAAAGTCACATGCGTGCTCACACCATCATACTGCAGGCAACACCGCGACGGAGGGTGGCGCCATCTACATCAACAAAGTCAGGTAGATTCCGAAAGGCAGGCCGCTTCAACCCTGGCCCCATCTATCCAGCGTCATCCCGCCATGCCGTACGGCCTGCGCTACCTGCTCCCTAGGCCGCCAGTGCTCGCACATTCCGCTCCCCCTGCTAACAGCCTCTGGCATTCAGGCCCCATCAAATGTTTGGGTGTGTTGCCTAAATCTGTGCGTCGCTTGCTGACTGATGTCAATCGCCACGCCTCAAACCCCGCGCAGCCCAAAGGCCGCAAAGGTGCTCTGCACCAAGTGCACCTTCACTGCCAACAGCGGCAACTGCAGCGCCGTGCAGTCAGCAAGGAGCGACTTCAAGAAGCCGTCGGGCGGCGCGGGCGCGCCGCTCACGCTCGACCTGGGGAGCCGAAAGTCTGCCAGCTCGTTTGCAGGTGAGATAGGCCGGCGGTTCAGGGTGCAGTCCAAAGGATCACTCACGTCTGTGTGGGAGGGCGAAAGTACATGGATGGGCGCGCGTGTGGTCCCGGTGTGGTGCGCCACGGTTGCCAGTGTGCAGCGGGCGCCCGGCGCGGGTGGGGGACAACCCGCCGGTTGCGGTGCAGCTGTGACTCAGCAACGCTCACAACGCACGGGCGTCATTGCCTGTATGCTGCCACGAGGATCCTAGCTTCCAGAACGCAAGAAGTGGAGCGCGCAAATGTTGCTCTTTCTGACCTCGGCGCGCTCGCCCGCCCCAACTCCTCCTCCACGCCACATCGCCGCAGGCAACATCAATCTGGATGGGAGCAAGAACACCGTCTGCGGGTCTGCGGTGAAGAGCCCCCAAGGAAAGGTCACACTCTCAAAGGTCCCCAAGAGCGTCACCGGCCTGACTAAAGCCGCTGTCTCTACGCAGTTCAGTGACTTTCTTTTCACTCAGAGCTAGGAGGTGCATTCATCCCGAACCAGGGATTTCGACATTTTGTGGGGTGGGTATTTGGGGTGTTGGTTGGGGCCCGCCACCCTGCATTTTCGCAAATGCGTGCCACTTGCAACGAGCCACATGCACCCTCGCGGTGCCAGCACGCTCCATTTTTTGGCAGGGGGATTCCTCCGGACAGCATTTGCCACAAAAACGCGGTTTTATTGCATGCTCCATGCAGGTTGTTGGTGCGCTGTGCAACGCGTGCAGCAGCATCTGCCCTTCATCCACAGTGCCATCTGAATGCTGGCAGCGTCCGACGCGTCAGCAACACATGGCACCCGCCGTCCTTCGCCCAGACTCCAATGCGCCGCATTCAAACCTCGCGCACACCCCTGAGGCCCGCCCACTGCAAAGGTTGTGTACGATGTTGTTTCGCCTACTTTGGCAGTTCCTTGCGAAGGTGTCGCCTGGTGTTCATACTTGCAAACTATTCATGAGATTGCAGAGGTTTCAAAAATTGCTCGGCTGTGTTCTCCAAGGCACCCTGCCGACATGGGTGAGGTGTTACAATGGCAGGCAACCCATCTGATTCATGTTTAAGTTCAACGTTCTTTTGGGCCCTCAACTCTGTAATGCACATACTAGTGTACAACACAAAAATTGAGTCATCCTGTCACGCACAGCACCATAGCTCATGCTGGTCAGCAGGCACTTGCATGAGCCCTAAGATACACGAGCAATGTGCTTCCCTGAATGGGCAGCATATAGAACCTCGCAGTCTTGACCTGTTCCCCCTGATGCAGCTGCCCCTGCAGGCCGGTCATGCTATGGACCGCCTTGGATTGCGAAGCGCTCCAGTGGTTGTGAAACTCACCCTCATCCCGCGCCCTCCTGACTCAGGCTGCCCGCAATGCACCCCCTCGACCCTGGGGCGGACTGCACGCGCAAGCTCAGCAGGAAGGCGAAAGAAGCAGCACACATGTCAGCCCCTCCTTGCATTGACGATACACCTAGTGCAAGCCCTATTCAGATTACAACAAGCGCTCTGGCGAAAACAATTAAGGCTGGCATGTGCCAATGACGCAGTGTAGTGGTTGCAGGTGCTGTCGTCTGGTCGTCGCGGCAGCAGGCTGTGCGCGAGCCTGGCGCTGCAGTGAGGGCCCCCTTTCCATCAGCAGCAGAGCGATCAACTTGCAGGGCTCAACTCAGCACGAGCACGTCTCAATCAAGATAAGCCCATCTACAGGCACCCCCACCAATTCACTTAGACATTAAGACATGATGCTGGAGGGTTTCCCAGCCGACATCAGCCTGCGGCGCCTCCCAAAAGCCACAACGCGCCCACTCGTGCGCCGCTCCCACTCGTCGTGAGCCGCCGCGCTGCTGGCCCCTCTGGTTGTTTTAGCAAGGCGCGGTCGTCTTGATCGTCTGGTTGCGCAGCAGCGAGTCGTCGCGCTCGTGCACCGCGCGCAGCTTCTCCTGCAGCTGCTTGAAGTGCGTCTCGTTGTGCTTTTCAGTCTCGTCCAGCTGGCGCACGGCACCCTGCAGGAGAGGGGATTGAGTTCAATGCATTTCGGTGCCTCGACAGTCACAGGCTGCAGGATGAGTCTTTGAGCGCTGGGCACAGGGGGAGGGCAGTGCCTGCTGTGGGTGGTGATTGATGAGGCTGACGTACATCTCCCTAAGGCTCCCTGCTTGTTCAAGGCCAAGGCTGGTGCGCACGGCCTCGGTGGCATCCAGCATCACCACCCTCCTTTCTGCAGCCCCTTCTTCTCTTCCGCCTCCCACACATCCTGGCCCCACTGCGCCCCGCCGTATCCGCACCCCTACCCCAACCCAGGAAACTTGCATCCGCACCCACGCCCTGATCAGACCCAAAACCCACCCCAGACACTCACACCAACACCCTCCCCCTCAACCCACTCCCTTCACATGCACCTGGGCCCCCTCAAACCCCATGCTATGGGGGACAGCGAGCAGGCAAGCACGCACGCACGCTCGCGCGGGCACGCACACACACACACACACACACATACACGCACACACATACACGCACACACGCCCGTGCACACACACACATACACGTACACACAGTCAAATACACACAGTTACACCCTACCTGGATGGCCTCCAGCAGCTTTGAGATGAGCGTCATGGAGTGGTCAACACTGGGTGGTTTTTTAGGGGCAGGGGTGAGGGGGGGAGGGCGAGTGGTAGGGGGCAGCAAGGAGGGTTTCACAAATGAGCATCGTGAACGGGTGGAGGAGGTGTTGCGGGGAAACGAGGGAAAGGAGGGGAGTTTAGCACTAAGGGAGACACAGCCAGCAAGCCCGATAGAGCAAGCCCTGCTGAGCATGACGCCCCAAGGCGGCGGTTGGGACAAGCTGGCAAGTGTTGGAATCGCGACGCGACTCGCGCAGGCAGGCAGCTGTGCGGCGAGGCGTGCCAGCGCGACCGAGGTGGCAAGGCAGCAGCATGCGCAATCGCAGGATCAGTGCTGGCTAGGCTGGTGTACGGTGGTGGTCAGCGGGGCTCCCGCCCCCTCACCGTATGACTGCGCGCAGCAGCTTGATGTCAGTGGCATGCTCTGACATGGTGTAGGCCGGCAGCATCCAGCCTGTGGGTCAAGGGCAGGGAGGACAAGCCCAGCACATAGAAGACAGGTTGGGCGCCATCAGGGCCGAAAGCACCATAGTATCTGAAGATAGGTGTACCGGGAGTGATGTCGTGAACAAAGGGGCCACGACTGCTGCAAGCTTCGAACCGACAGGCGTGCCCTGACCGCCTGCACCAACGGTCATCGTTACCTTTCTGGTGCAGTGTGTGGGAGAAGACGTACTCATCCCACAGGCGGGGCACCTGCGTGTTCGTATTGGTTGACGCAGCGCGTTTGCAGTCGTGCACGTCGCCCCTACTGCCGCTAGTTGGATGCCGCCGCCCGTGCGGCCAACGCGCGCCGCGCCGCCTGTGTGCGAGCAGAAAAACGAATGGGCGGCAAGGCGGCAGGCGGGTCCAGCAGGGCAGAGGCGCAGGATTTTGAGCTGGCCCTGCAGCGGCGGCGGCGCACCTCGTTCCCGTTCTCGTCGACGCGCTTCTTCAGGCGGAACGCCACCAGAGGCACGCCCACCTGGAGGCGAGGGGGGGGCCCCGGGGGACGCAGGAAGGAGGGAAAGTCTGAGGTGGAGCGGCCAACGTTGAGCCCAGGCCTCGGCCGGGAGCGTGCCTGCGCGGCCGCCTCTCAGGCTGGGCTGCGCCCGGGGGAGTGTGGCTGCAACGCAGGCCCCCTAGAAGCAAACTCCCCTGAACCCCAGGTTTTGTGCGCCAATCTCAGAACCCCACGCGGCTGAGTAGCTACTGCCGACCATCTTGAAGCACCGATCATTCAGCCACACACGTCCACACCGACACACACATCGCATCTCTGCGCTGCTGCACAACTCCCGATGAGCAGTCTCACAATCGTGCGAGCGCGGGGCCTGCAACCTCACGCCGTGTTTCCCACTGACACTCCTGCGCTCCCAAGAAGCTTCGCGCCTGAAACGTAATCCCTTTTCTCTCACCTCCTTGCTCAGCATCTCAAATGCCCCTGTGGCCAGGATGCCATCTTCGAGGCGCCGCTTGATAGACACGAGGTTGTTCATGATGCGGGAGTAGCTGCGGATTTGAGGGCGCGCCAACAAGGGTGCGTGAGCCTGCCTGTCATGCACAGGCCCGTTCCCAGGCAAGTGAGTGCATGTACGAGGAGTGAGCGTGCGCGCGAGTGCGCATGCGTGTGTGCGTGTGTGTGTGTCTGTGCGCGCGTGCCGCCGCATGTGTGTGTGTGTGTATGTTTGTGTGTGTGTATGTTTGTGTGTGTGTTAGTATGTGTGTGTGTGCGCGCGCGCACATGCCAGTGCCATTGCATCTAGCAACCCTGCGCCACTACCAACCCAGCAGCTGAGCGACGCAACCGGTCTACCCATCAGCACACCTGGCCAATTCACATGCATATCAACGTGCCCACAGCGCGCATGCACTGCTCCTGCCAAGGTGCACGCACAAGCGTCATCAGGCGCGTGCTTGCATGCATGCATGCACACCCTCTTTTATTGCCGCTCTTAGAATCACAAAGCACCGCGTTGCCGCACCCGTCCCGCCCCAGGCGCAGCAGCTGGAAGTACTGCGCGATGACGTGGCTGGCCCCCCGGCTGAAGTTCAGCGTCACCGTGGCCTTTTGGGGGGGGGTGAGGGGTCAGTGGGCGGCAATGGGGGTGCGCCCGAAGTCAAGCGTGCGTGCACGGACCCATGCATGCGCAAGTGCACAGGCTGGTTTACACAGGGAGACGCACGCTGGAGGGACGGCACTGATCCTGCCTACAGGAGTTTTATCAACAAACCCATAGGATATCGCAGCAGGGACGAAGGCAGCAGCAGCAGCAGCAGCAGCAGCAGCAGCAGGAGCCGCAGCAGCAGGAGCAGCAGGAGCAGCAGCAGCAGAAGCAGCAGCAGCAGCAGGAGCAACAGGAGCAGCAACCACAGCAGCTGCAGCAGCAATCGTGCGCCTTCGTGAGCGCACGCAACCACCGCCGCCGTCCCTGCTGGCTATACGCAGCCCCACCTGGTCTTCTCCCAGGTAGTTGACCTGCGGTCAATGGCGGTCAATGGCGGTCAATGGCGGTTGACGGCGGTTGACGGCGGTTGAGGCCCGCGCTTGCTGTGCTGCAGCAAGGGCTACGGCAAGGCTCAGGGCTGCGGCCTTCACGCAGTCGCCTTACCGTGTGCACTCCAGGTCCTGGCTCGCTCGTGACAAACAATCAAAGCAAAGTGCTGTGTGCTGACTTGGAAGCATCCAACCCAGGGGATCCTCACGTGGAAGACGAGGTCTTGCGGCAGATCCTCGGGCTCCCGCCAGATCACCCACCCGACTCCCGCGTACACCAGGCCTACGGGGGCGGCGGTTTGGTTGCTGTATCGACCCCCGCTCGTGGGCCGCGCGCTGTGACAAGCGGGATGCAGCTTACGTCGACTGCGGCGGTGCGGTGCCGTTGTTGCGACTGAGACGCTAGGGCCAGCGCTGACGACGCCTTCGTTCTGCTGCATCTCGGCTGCAGAACGATCCACAGCAAAAAAGCCGAGGCAAGCCCAGATCCTTGCAGAGCTCTTCAACAGTTCATAGGGCAGTGCAGCCACCCCGCGTGTGTGTGCGCGCACCGTACTTGTG
>NW_014012641.1:16088-18916 GCF_000611645.1 Monoraphidium neglectum
TCCCGACACGTTGATGGACTTTACGTTTTTGAGTCGGAAGTCCCAGGCCAGGTCCGGGTAGAGGAAGGGCGCGATGAAGCCGCCGCTGGCCGCGTCCACGTGGATCGGCACCTCCAGCCCGCGCTCGAGACGCACCTCCTCTGGGGGGTTGGTGGGTGGGGCGGTTTGAGGGGAGCGCGTTTGGTTCCCGTTGGCAAGGGCCGCCCGAAACGAGGGATTGGGAAGTTGGGAAGGCGGCTGGTGGGGCTTGCAGGGGTGCTTGCGTGGGGGTGTTTCCGATGTGCGACGGTGACGAGGCAAGTCGGGGCCAAGGCACCTGGCGTTGGACCTAACAGTTTTTTTGGGGGGGGGGGACGGGCGCCCCGCTCATCAGCTGTGTCTGTCGTTCTTTGATGGTCAAAGCCAGGCTTGCCACAAACTGCGCCAACGCCACTGGTGCACATGCCGCTGTTGCTACTTGCAACCTGGCCCCCTCCACTTTGCCAGCCATTGCAAGGCCTTAGATTTTCCAAGCTTCTCCCAAGTTTCTCTCCAGCTTCTCCCCAGCTTCACCCTTGAGGCTCTCCAGGTCCCCTGCCCGCCGCTCCCCGGCTTCCCCCCAGCTTCTCTCCGCACAACTCCCCAGCTTCTCCCGGGCTTCCCCACGGCTTCTCACCGACCATGGCGTCCAGCGCCGCGATGTCCTCAAACTCCCCATTGTAGGTGCTGCCCTGGGAACGATGATATATTCAATGCAATTGTTGAGCAAACAATCAGCCCCATGTGCAGGCTGGTATAAACGTGATGGGTGATGTGAGAGGCAGACACTCCCCTCAAAGGGCGCAAACACTGCGCTGAAGAGTGCAGCCGAGCGCCAGGCGCGGCGAACGGTTTCACGGGCGACAGCCGCGGGCCCGCCCGAGCCGCAGCCGCCGCTGCTGCCGGGCCCGTGGCACAGCTCAGCCTGGGCGGGCGGTTTCTAGTGGGCCCGCTGTGAAAAAACTGATGGGATTGCTGTGCCGGCGGTCGCCTTGGGCTAAGCACGTGCTCACCAGGATCCCCACCACGCCGATGGTGCACTGAGGTGGGCACGGGAAGGAGGTGGTGCAGGTTGAATGAATACAGCATGAACGAAGGACAAAGATGAGGGAAGGATAAACGATGAGATAAGGGAGCCTGCATTGACCAAGTCCAGACGGCAAAGCTTAGTGCGTGCGGCTCGCTTCATGGGCGCAGCCCACACAGTGCATTCCGTCGTCCCTGCCCCTGCAGGTGGCACCCCGGCCCCCGTCCGCCCGCCCCTGGCGCGCGGACCAACCGGCGCCGGAAGGCGCCTGGCACAACTCTGTGGCACATGCCCGAGCGCTTGGCACCCATGGTTTTTGCAAAACCACCGGCGGCGCAATGCACCACCTTGGCATTTTGCCGCCCCTCTTGTCGTCGACCAGCCCCGTGGCGACAATCCTGGTTCCAGCCGTGATCCAGCCATACCTTTCATGCTGATCCTAATAACCACACTCCCCCTCACTCACGTCGTCGATCAGCTCCTTTGCCAGGTCAGCGGTGATGCCGTAGCGCCCCTCCTCCACTGGGACAAGCCTGGCAGTGATGGCGCATGGCGGCGGAACTTCAAGAGGCGCGGAGCGGATCTGACCAGGTAAGATATGACCCCTGCCTGCCGTTCTGCTGACGGACGGATGCGACACAACGCGGGGCAGCAGACATGGTCGGGCGTGAGGGCCAGGGTCCATCTGAACCCACTCAGTGCGACACAGGCGGCGGACGGACGGTGCTCGGCAGCGCATCAACGGTGGCGGCAGAGGGGGGGATGGCGTGTCGTGTCAGGGGTATGACCGCCGGCTGTGATTGGCGTGTGTGTGCCGTCTCACCTCTCCTCTACGTCCCAGTAGCGGGTGAACTTGTGCCAACACACCTTTGGGGGGGGGCGTGGGTTGGGGTGGTAGGGGCTTCAGCGGCCCCTTGCTATGTATGCAACACCGCACGGCCCACTGCGCTGGGACAGACACCGCTGATCTCGCCCCAAAGCCGCCAGTGCGGCCGTGCGTGGTCGCTGATGAGGAGTAAATTGACTTGATTGCTTAGAGGATCCAAAGAGGCAGCAACGCTGCACTGTTCGAGAAGCTCTTCCCCTGGCGCCCCTGTGCCCTGCCTGCCCCTCGCTCTCCCTATGAAACCGCCAGACTGCCGCCTGCTACCTGTGTTGTGGAGCTCATGATGAGGTTTGGCTTGTCATAGGGCAGCCCCGCGGCCTTGCGCTTGGCCATCCACCTCTTCTTGAAAGCCAGGCCCGCCAGCATGATGGCCTCGCTGCTGCCTGGGGGGGGGGGGGTGAGGTGGATGAGGTTGTTTTGGTCAGGGAGTGGAGGGGTTCGGATGTTGGGATGTGTCAAGTTTCAGGTGGGATCGGTGCGTTGCATAAAGGTGGATTGATTTCTGGGGCCATCAAAAGGCTGGAGGTTAGCGAGCTGACTGCAGGGGCAAGGCATGCGCCTGGCCTGGACACAAGCAGGGCCGGCGCACTGCCAAAGGGCGGGTACACTTGCAATGAGTGCGCCGCACGCGTTGTTCCGCTGCAGGGCAGGCGGCTGCCTGCAGCACCCCCAGGGGGCCTCACCAATGCTGGCGGTGCCTGTGGCGCGCGTGCCGCGCGCGGGTGAGTTGAAGAGGTCTGCCAGCATTGACACGCAGCGGTTCTGGATGTCGGTGCAGGAGGGGTACTGCGGGGGAAGGGGCAGGGCGTTGGCGGTGTGTGTGTGTGTGTGTGTGCGTGCGTGCGTGTGTGTGCGTGTGTGTGTGTGTGTGTGTGTGTGTGTGTGTGTGTGTGTGTG
>NW_014012640.1:0-12325 GCF_000611645.1 Monoraphidium neglectum
GCTCCAGAGTTCTTCTCGCGGCGCTACCTGGCTGACCTGGAGCGCCGCGCAGCGCAGGCCGCGGCTGCCAGGGCAGATGGACCACGGGGTGGCGGCGGCAGCGCAGGAGGCGGCCAGAAGCCCAGGCAGCGGCACCACCATGACCGGGATCACTCGCAGGAGCAGCAGCAGCAGCAGCCAGGGGCGTCGGTGATGAATGCGGCGCGGCCCAAGCCAGACTGACAGGCTGCGCAAGGCTCGGCCATGCGCCAGCCTCAGACAGGCACCAGCCTCGGACAGGGCGCAGCGTATTTGCCAACTGGTGTAAACCTCACGGTGCATTTGTGCGCGGCCAGGCATGCGTGCGACGGCAGACCAGACCATCGGCCATGGCACAGATGTTGCAGGCCCAGGTGTTTGTGCCTGCCGCGGCTCGGTAGCAGTCCGACGGGGAGAGGTCGATACCGCCGTGCTCCAGCTTAGCGGGGGGCGCGCCCACCGTTGCGCCTGCTGCCGATTGACAACCTCGGTGAGGCTATCCCAGGAGAGCCGTCCCCTCCTCCCACAGGCCCCGCAACCGCGGTCTGGTCGAACCCCGCGGCGGTAGTGTTTCGAGTGGGTCGGTGGGGCGCCTGCGCCTGGCACGAGCAAACAGCGCGGCTGACCACGAACCACCACAGCGGCTTAACAGCGCAGCGGCTGCGTCACCGCACTGACGGCCAGGCAGGCGCATGTGCTCTGGCTCCACCCAGCCTGGCATCCTTGGTCCCTTCTGTATGACCCTTGGACCGCGAGGCACGCTGCCAATGATCCCGTTACATTCAGTTACAGGCGCAGGCGTGCAAGCTAGCGTGTGCTGTGGGTGGTTTTCAATACCATTCCAGGCTCAATCATGCAAAAAGATAATGGCCGCTCCCCTTACCATGTACGAATAGGGCACAGAGGCAGGCGGGGGGCGCGTACTAACAGGCAAGTGACCCTGAAAAATTTCAGGCACCGCGCATCAACGTGCAGGAACGCAGCGCGCTGGCCGACGTGTGACTGCTGCCGGAGGCGAGCACATCTCGCCGCACTTGTGCGCACAGCCGAATAGGGCCGCGGCTGAGAAGGGTGTGGCGCGCTATGCGCGGGACCTCGCCCCCCAGTGCGTGGGTGACTGCAACCATGGGTCGGGCATTGGGGGCGGCATTAGCATATGCACAAGCGCCGCACGCAAGGGCGTGCCTGCCACCCTCTTGTTCGTATCAAAGCAAGCGAAATGCATCAAGGCGTGGTGGGCAGGGTGCAGCGCCGCTGTACTGATGGCAGGCGCGCATCCGGCCCTGGTGCGCCAAGACCACACCGCCGCGCTGGGTCACCCCAAGGCGACTGCCTTGAGAGGCACGTGCCTGTCACGTGGCAGGCAACGTGGGCAGATCCCGGGCCAGCAGGCTCCTAAGGCCCTGGCACAGCGTGTCCCGCCTTCAACAGGGCGCCGGGGGCTGCGGGCGGGGTGCACCCCGCACCCCTAGTAGCTGCGCATGCGTCGGCATACGCGCTGGCTAATGCAAAGTGGCTCAAGCACCCTGCACGGGGCAGCCTTGGCCGTTGAACGCATTGGAAATTCATAGTTGCGCTCGCGCGCTCGCGCTCACTCACACGCCAGCCTGCCAGCAAGTGCCAAGCACAAATGGCGTCCATACGCCCGCGCGGCAGCACCGCGTAGGCATTGATTTCTAGCATAAGCAACGCAAAAGCAACATGCGCAGGCAGGCGCAATCAGAGCCTTTTCATGTAAGCATTCCGGGGGCAAGGCGCACCCACACCGCGCAGGGGCACAGCACAGGCGAACAGCCGCAAGCAACTGCCAGCCAAAGCCAGCTGCTTGCCTGTGTGGGGCCAGGGGTAGTGTGCGATCACGGCTGCAATGGGGGGTGCGTGTTTGCCCCCCATACGAGGCGACTTTGCAGCAGGTGGGGACGAAGAAGGTCCCAAAGGGCGCGGCATGACGTCCTGGCTGAGCGGACACCCCATGACATGAGAATCGACGGAAGAAACACACGATTGCGCACAAACCCGCACCCACCGACCCACACACCCAGCAACACCACCAAACCAGATGTGTGCGCACACGCATGAGCTACAACCCCAGACAACGCGCACATGAGAAAGAGGGGTGTCGCCCTGGCACCATCCTGGCAGGGGTGGGGGCGCAGGTGGCTGCGGCAACGCGCCATCACGCATGACCGGAACAGTGGCGGCACAGGACGACGCGTACGCCGGCAAACTCAAGAATCACCAAGGGCAAATGACCACCCAAACCATGTGAGCAGGGGCGGGCCAGCCGCTGCGGTCAACACAAGTGCTGTGACTGGATTTACGCAACACGCGCAACCAGTGAGGCCGACGGACAACAGCAGGTCTTATGGCGGTGTGCTATGCAAATGATTGTGTGTGTGCTGGGAGTAGGGGGGCCGTGCGCGGGCAAGCCGCGTGCCCGCAGCCTTGGCGCCCTGCCCTCTCCTCAGCTATGGGGAGCAAGTGCTGTGCACACGCCGGGCTAAGTGTGGACAGACCCGCCTGCTGGAGGGAGACGCGGGGCGTCCACCTCCCCTACTCTCCTGGCAAATATGGTTGTGCAGCGCGTGTTGCGAGGAACGTGTCCGCCGGTCAGAGCACGAGCTCGGCCCCCCGCCTGGGGCGCAGCCCGGCGTCCCTGGGTGGCAAGGCCGGCAGGTACAGCCGCGGCAAGCTTGTCCCCTCTCAGGCGTGCCACAAGACAGGGCGGCAAGGCGTGATTGGCAGCCTGCTGCAAAGACGCACTGCGGAGCGTCTCAAGCGGTTCTACCAGAAAGGCGAATGTCAACATCCGTCCCGCCTCATCAGAGCCCTCCGACGCGGCCCGCCATCGCTGGCGTTAGGCGCACACCGTTCTCTGCGGGCAGCTTCAAGGGCCCAGGCATGCACGCTGGGCATGGCGACAGGCGGCAGTGCTGATGTTGCGGACGTGTGCAGGCGGCAGTGCGGCCACACGGATGTGCATCTGGCGTCGACAGGCGCCAGCAGGCGGGCAGTGCGTGCGTCTTTCTTGAGAGAGCAGGGGCCCACAACCGTGAAGCTCGGGGGTGCACAGCAACACGTGTGAGCTGGACCGCGCATGAAGGCGACATGGGCGCCGAAATTCTTCATGCGGCAAGGGATTCATGGCGCAGGCCAGCTCCTGTCAGGCCGCTGGTGGCACCCCCTTGACCCCATCCACGACACGCGCGCCCCTCAAAACCCAGCAAATGCGGCCCGGCGGGTGAAGGCTCCGCCCGGCGTCACGCGGCAGGCAGCGCCAACGGCCGCACGCCCGCGGCCAGCGACGACGCGCTGTCCTCCTCCTCGCCCTCGGACTCGTCAAAATCCTCGTCGCCGTCGTCCTCGGAGCGCGCGCCCCCCTCAGCGCCCAACCCAGCCCCGCTCTCGCCGCAGCGCACAAGCTTGCCGGGTCGTCCGCGCCGTGCGGCTTGGCGGTCGATGCGACAGATCTCTGAGATTAGCATCTCCTCGCTGGCCTCGCCCTCCTCGCTGAAGTCATCGTCCGCACCGCTGACGTCACCTTCGTCGTTATCGCAGCAGGCCATGGCGTCTTCGACGCGCGGGGCGGGGCCGCCGCTGGCCCACCTGACCATGGCAGGGGAGGCTGCGGTGCAAGGGACCCCGGCGCCACCAAAGGGGATTCCGCCAAAGCTGCCCCTAAAAGATGCCGAGCGGTCATGCTGGAGGGACAGCGGCTGGGCCGCAGCGCCAAAGGCTGCTGGCTGCTGCCGCGCTGCCGCCGCCGCAGCGTTGAGCGCGGCAGCGGCACGCAGGCTGTCACCGCCGGGAGTGGCGCCGCAGGTGGGCGCTGCGTGCGCCGGCTTGAACATGAGCAGCGCTGAGGCACGGCTGTGAGCCGAGGGCGGCTGGCGCATGGCGAGCAGCTTTTCGGCAAGTGGCGGCAGTGGCAGGCCTAGCGCGCCGGCCGCCAGCAGGGCGGTGGAAAGGTAGGGGTCGCAGTCCCCGGCCGGGCGACGGTCCACAAACGCCCCCGACCTCGAAACGAGCGCGCTGGTGGGGATTACGATCGCCGCACGCCGGTCGCCGACAGCCACTGAGAACGACGACGCTGCAGACCCGCTTGCAGCAGTGGCCGCGCCGGCAAAGCCCGGCGAGTGCCGTGGGTGGGCAGCCTGGAGGCGCGATATCATGCGCTGCATCTCGCAGATGCCATCGGGCGCGGCGCGGCTCGCGGCGGTGCTGAACTCGGTGCTGCAGCCGCCGGGGCCGCCGTGACACGCGGCGGCGGCGGCGGCGGCGTGGAGCCCCGGAGCCGTGCTGCCGTGCTGCGCGCTGCAAGGGCGTGGCTTCAGGCCAACGTCCACTGAGAGCTCCTCCCCCAGGCGCCGCAGCAGGAACCGTGACACGCAGAGCTGGTCGCCCGCCTCCAGGCCGCCCGCACAGGGGCCAATGCGGTAGGTCCAGCAGTCGCAGCACGAGGCAGCACAGGCAGAGCCCGCGTAGCGCAGGCCGGCCTTGATGCAGGCGCGCATGTGCAGCTCAGACAGCTGCCGCGCACGCCGCGCGGCCGGCGAGCCACGTGGGTGCTGCGGCTGTGCGTGCGCCTGCAGCAGCAGCCGTGCAGCCGCTGCGGCGCCGCCGGGCAGCGCCGAGAGTGACGCGGCGAGCGCGCCGCCGCACGACCCACCGCTGCCAGGGCTGCCGCTCGCCAGCGGCACCGTGCCATCGCAGGGGCTGCCCCAGGGCGACTCGCTCTCGTAACTGTGATGGCTCGCGGCTGGCCAGCTGCCCCCGCCGCCGCCGGCGCCCGGCACGTAGATGGGCACCCCCGCGGCGAACACGCCGGGCGGCAGGCCAGTGAATGGGTCGAGCACTGTGTACTCCTGCTCCATGCTAAATACAGGGCATGCCCCCGCCACAGCTGCCATGACCTCTGCACATGCCGCACGTGAGTTGGCGTCGTGTGGCCGCGAGTGCAGATCGCCAGTGCCCAGCTGCGGGAGGCGTGCGCGAGGGGGTATGTCACAAGGCCAGCAGGGGCGAGGGAGAGTGCATCAGCTGTGCCGGCAGCGGGCCTTGTATCTGCTGAGTGCCGCAAGTGCCATTGATGACGCAAATGCTCTACAGGCATGGGAAGCATGCAGCACGAGCAGCACCCAACGCTGAATGACCGGCGATGATTTTGCCGTCGCTTGTCATCCGCTTTCAGCGTTGCAACGCTGAGCGCTCGCACCTGCGGCGGCACGTGAGCGTCGCAGATAACCAGTATGTGCTCCCCACCCCGCAACGGGTCGGAGTAGATCGACCGCGGCTGCAGATAGAGCTCGCCGCACTCTGTCTGCAACTCCACCGGCGGCAGCTCATCGCTGCTCTGCGGCCGTCCGCCCTCAAGCACCACCGTCTTGCTCTGGAGCTCGCCCAGGGCAGGATCGACTATGTAGATGTACTCCGCCAGTACCTGCGTGCCGGACGAGACGGGAGAAGCCTTGAGATCAGGTCCACTTTTACTGGTTCTCGGTGAGCCCCAGCCCTGGCCAGGTGGAGCACGTCTCCAGGCGTCAACCCTAAGTCGCAGATGTGCTTGGAGTGCAAGCAGGCAGCCAGGACAGCCGAGACACCCTGCAGGCTGCCTCGACCAGCTGTGCCCTCCGGCTGTCCCCCTGTTGTGCTGGGCGCCCCCTGGCGCAACAAGTGTTGACTGCTACCAGCATACCTTCTCTCCCATCTGCATGGTTACAGGCGCTCCCCATCTGTCAAAGCTGAACGGGGGGTCTGGCTCCATGCCGCGGCCCCGGTCGACGCTGTCTAGCTTGCTGTTTAGTCACAGCCAAAGCTGTGGCCGAAATGAGCTTGCCGCCGTTGCGGGTCAGAGATGGCTAGCGTGCCATTCAAGTCTTGCCACCTAGCTGTGTCCGTGTGGGAGGCTGTGCAGGGCTTCCAAGTGAAGAATCATAAATTTGTGTGAAGAGCGAACGAAATGGAGGGAACGTCTACACACAAAGCCCATGCGTCACAAAGACTTGCGGCAGCTGACCTTGACACTGCCGTGGTCGCCGGTTAGCAGCGCTCCACGCGAGCAGCGAGGGTCGAGTGAACTAGTGCCGCCGTAATATTGAAACCACTGGCAACGCAAGCACCACATAGTCACATGCTGGCTCGTCCGTTGGATTCAAGCTTGCCTCGGCCATCAATGCACCCAGCCAGCACCATGTTGTCGGCCCTAGCTTCCCTCCCGCCTTGTCACTGACAATACATGATTACCCTGGAAACTCAGACACCATGTGCTTGATGGACGCATGCTGCTGTGCAATGATGACCAGGGCGGGCTGCGCTTCCATATCCAACCAACCGCATAGGAGGCGCCCGGTGACCAACCTCCGTGCCGCTCTTGGGGGTGCCATGTGGAAAGCCCACATGGCATGTGCACCCCGATGTGTGCGCGCGATGCAATCGCACGGGTCAAAAGCCAGCTTGTTTGTGGCATGTTGAGGGTGCATGCGAACAGCGAACAACTGTGGTGTATATGCACGCATAGGTCGCAATGCGTGTTTGGCAGTTGAATTGCGGGGGTGGCAGCCGCAGCTTCCCTCCTGGCTCCGCAATGGTGTCAAGGCAGGTGTAGCCGCCTCACCGCCCTGCGCCCCTGCGCCTGGCGCAGGGACGCACCACCAGCAGCACTGGGCGTCACACATCAAAGGGGTGCGCCTCTGATTTATGAGGCGACGTGTGGGCCACGCAGGAGGCGATGGCGCCAGGCAAACGCCTGCACCGACTCGGCAAATGGCCGGCGTCATTCATGTGCCCCTTTTGCCGCTGCAACCGTGCCCCCCGCCACAACCGCAGCTGCGACCGCCGCCGCTGCCGCAGGGCTGATGAGCACGTTGTCGGCTGCACACTCATCCAAGGTACGTGCGGGGGGCGGGACTGGCGCTGCGGCACGCTCGCCCTCTGGCAGGACGGCCCAGTTGGGAGACTGGGTGGCCTTGACCCAACCAAAGTCGTCCACCGCCCGCCAAAGCTCCTGGCCTGCATCACCGCCGCCGTCACCCTCTCCCAGCCTCGCGGCAGCCGTGAGGGCGCCCTGCAGCCTGAGGTTCGCCAGGTCAGCGTCGGTGAGTGGCGCAAACCGCAGGCCTGCACAGGCCTCTATGATGGGGCGGCTGCCGGCGCGCAGGTACAGGTCGCATGAGGTTGTGTGGTGGACACGCACCTGCCAGTCAAAAGTGTTTGCAGAACCGCGGATGGTGAGAGTGTGCTTGATTAGTGGGTCACTAACAACAGGTTGGCCAATCGATGCAGGATCAGCATTGGTGGCGGTGTAGCGGGAGGGTGCAAGAGGACGAGGGGCACGCTTGAGCGCAGCTGGGCCAAGAGGCTCAAGGCGGCTGACTTGCCTTCCATAAGGCCACTGACACCACGCAATCAGGCTGAATGGCCACGACGTGCCGCACTGGTTGTCGAAGCCCGAAGCCACAGCGCCTTGGCGCCTACAGAGCGTTTAGCTGTTGCAGCAGCAAAACAACACCCTGACTTTTTGCATGCCAGCTGCCTCGGTGCCGCAACCTCACCTGCTGTGCCGCAATAGCAAGCGTGCAGCCGTCAGCGCTGTCGACAAAGGCTGCGCCGCGGACCAGGCCCGCGTACACGCGGCAGCGCGTCAGGCGCGCTGCGCGCAGCGCCCGCATCTCCCCCAGCAGGAACACGTCGCAGCCCTCCAGGTCAAACAGCACAAACTCGCGGCCGCCCAGGTCGTCTGCATTGCGCACAATGATGGCGCCGTGTAGACCCCGAAGGCCGTGACCAGAGGCGATGAGGTCCAGGTCATAGGCACTCGGCTGCTGCTGCTGCTGCAGCTGCTGCTGCTGCTGCTGCTGCCCACCCTGCTGGTCAAGGGGTAGTCGCTGATCCACCGGGGACACCGCGGCCTCTGCCACGCTGGTGTTGATCGCTGCAGTGCCAGCAGCTGGCCGGCGGCTGAATGCAAACTTGCGGCGCGGTGCAAGTGCAGTGCGCGTGGTTTCAATGGCTGCCCTGACGTCACCCAGCGCTGCTGCTGCTTGCTTCAAATCATAGCTGGGAAGGTAGTAGGATGCTGCCGATGTGGACTGCTCTAGGTCAGCAACACCGGCCAAGATATCTTCCAGCTCCTGCTGCAGGGCGGCACGATGCTGCTGCGGATCTCCCTGCTGTTGTTCCTGTTGCAGGTCTGGCCGGGGTGATGGGCTAGCCAGCTCGGCGGCTGCCGCCGCCGCGGCGGTAGCACGTGCGGCGAGAGCTGCGTGCTCTTTATTGAAGGCTGACAAGTGGTGGTCAACGTCCTCCCGGGGATCAGACAGCGCCGCCGACTCCTGCTGCCGCTGCGCGCGCTCCGCCCGGCGCGCCTCCTCCTTCGCAGCCAGGCGAGCCAGAACGCTCGCAGCACCAGAGTCTGGCGTGGTGAGGAACGCCGCCTCCGCCATAGATCTTAGCCCGGAAATCGCGCCAATTTGAGATCGGCTTCAATCTCCTGCGCGATCAGGAACGCGATCAGGACAACAACTGAGGTGAAAATTTCACGTTTATGATATAGCTTGCCAAGAAAGTGTGCTGCATGGAGATTATCGCTCCTCCAAGCAAAAACACAGAACATGAAAAATGACACAGCCACAGGCACTTTGTCCGGGCCGCGCACGCAGGGCATGTGAACGCCGCCAAACTTTGCAGAAACCAAACGGCAACTTGTTGGGTTTGCGTGAAACATGATCGACTCGACCAGTCACAATGGTGCTATGGTAGGCCGCGCCAGGGTGCTCAGCAAGCACGTAGTGCGCGCAAACTTTGCTGTGCTTCCGAAGCCCACCCCCTCTTGTGTTATTGACTCATGGCGGCGCATCATGTCGCTGCCACTGCTGCTGGTCAGCACAAAACACATTATTACCACATAAGTGTTGCAACAATCCAAAATTCTACAAACCAGCAGCACTATGGCACTGAGTTGTTGCAGGGGACGAGTTCCTATGCCAGCCGGGCATCACCTTGGTGCAGGCGAGCAAAAGAGTCCACACTGCAGTGTGATGTGGCCTGTGTTATGACAAGGCCCGTCTTCTAACTGAAAGATGTAACGAGCGGAGATTTACCTTGAGCGCCGTATGTTTCGTTTGTGAGCCATCTTGCCACCTGAGCGTCATTCCAAGCCCCCATAATCCAAGAAAACCAGTCCCCAATGCTCTGCAAGAGTACGGTGTTAGAACACCAAGCGTGTTCAAAAATCTGCAAAGCTCACTGCTCTGCAGTGCAGTAGGCCGTGTGACGCTGATGAAGTTGGCTGGATTGAGCAGCAGCAGCAAGTCAGAGTCACTCGCGGCCGCTGTCCGGTGACACCTATAAGAAGGATGCAAGCGAAATACCATAGATAGCAAAAACCAACTCCTCTTGTTGCAGCGTCTCTCTACGCCTATATAGAAACAGCGCGGTAGATCACACAGGAGGATGAAGGATGGGCGGCTTGTGGCGTTGGGGATCGAAGGCTCCGCTAATAAATGCGGTGTCGGAGTAGTGTTAGATGACGCGACAATCCTGTCGAACCCTCGCCATACGTGAGCGCAGACGCCCAAGCGGCGACTGCACGGGTAGCTGAGCCGGTGATGCTGCTGCTCAACTGCAGTGCTGCAAGCATGGCCAATGACGGCACAGCTGCATGTGCTCAGCTGATGCAGCCTGGGCTGCGTGTGCAAATGCAGATTCAAGCGATCGACATGAATCATGGCAGGGATGTGCGTGGGTGGCGCTCGCGCAACTGCAGGCGTAGAATCACAAAAGCGAAGCCCCTGCCGTCTCGGCCCCCTCTCCTCCGCCACACACCACCGCACAGGTACATCACGCCCCCTGGCACGGGATTCCTGCCCCGCGAGACGGCTCTTCACCACCAGGTCAGCAGCATTCTACAGCAGACTCCATCCGCTCCTGCCGGGCGCTGGTCGTGCAGATGAGCCCCGTGTCGCAGCACGCTTGGTCGTGACAGCAGCAGTCGATCCTGATGCTGATCTCATTGCAGCAGCACGTGTCTCCGCCGCTGCGTGATCTAGTCGACGGCACGGGGAGCCGGAGGTGTCTCGTTACAACCGCCGTGGGGCCTTGCTGAGTCCACCTTCCTGACAGCCTGCATTGAAGCTTTCACCATCTTGCTGCTTTGCAAACCAACCCAACGTCCGCGTGCCTAGGAGTGGGTGTTGCCCCTGGTGGAGCAGGCTTTGAAGGAGGCGGGCATCTCGCAGCAAGAGGTGGATGTCATAGCTTATACCAAGGTTGGTACGGGCAGCCGGACAAATGCCTTGTCAGCCAAGTCGCGGGGCGGGCAGGAAGCACTGCTGGGAGCGCAGGGCGGGGCGGTGAAGCGCAGAGGGGGAATTATTGTGGTGATTGGTGGACAGACTGCGAACATAGGAGGGCGCTAGTAATTGGGTGGCGCAGGCCGCGGTCAGGGGCATGGCAAGGGGCACTGTGGGCGGCACACGCGCATGAGGCCCCGACACACCTCGCACCTGGGCTCTCCTCCAACCCGCTACTCCCAATGGTGCCCTGCCTGGTTCTGTCAGGGCCCGGGGATGGGCGGGCCCCTGGTGGCGTGCGCTGTGGCGGCACGTATGCTGTCGCTCCTTTGGGGGGTGCCGCTCGTGGGTGTCAACCACTGCGTGGGTGAGCACACCTGGCCCCCCTTGCAGCCTGGGGTGTGACAAGGCCGCGACCCACGCAGCTCTGCCATGGCCATGCTTGACACCCCTCTTGAGCGATTTCGCCTCGTTGCTTGCATGCCTTGTTTGCAGATGGCTGCGCTTGCCACGCTGCACCAGATGCCGCATGCACACCCCCTCATATTCGAACGAGCCCCCCAACACCCCTGTGCATGGCCCTGTCTCAGGCCACATTGAGATGGGCCGCGCCGTCACGGGGGCTGTCGACCCGGTGGTGCTCTATGTTAGCGGCGGCAACACACAGGTGGGGGCTGGATGGGGACCCGCTGCCTAGCGTTGCGTTGTGGGTTCCAGGGGATCAAGTGGGGGGCAAGAGAGCTGCTACACCTCTTTTTCCTGATGCCTACCCTGAACGCAGTTCACCTCTCCGTGCCCATTCACGCCCCCGCCACCTCTCCTCAATTGCCAACACCCTGCCAGGTGATAGCTTACTCACATCAGCGCTACAGGATATTTGGGGAGACCATAGACATGGCGGTGAGACGCCTGCTCGCGGCCGGTTGTGCAGACCAGAGGTTTGGGGAGTCGCTAGCCGGCTGGCCAGTGCATCACCCTGGGTCAGGAGTGGTTCTAAGCTGCTGTGCATGGTTGGAGGCAAAGCCTGGGTTGGGACTTGACTCGTGGTCACGGGGTGCTGGGATGGGAGGACCGGCGGAGTCCTGCCGTCACGTCACCAGTGGTGCTTTGCTCTCTCTGCCGCGCCCCTGCTGCGGGACGCGCGATGCCATCAGAAGCTGCGCCGCCTCACCTCCCCCATCACAGGTGGGGAACTGCCTGGACCGCTTTGCGCGGCTGCTCGGGCTGTCCAACGACCCCAGCCCCGGCTACAACATCGAACAGCTTGCAAAGCAGGTACCCTGGGGGTGAGGTTGCAGGTGGGGAGCGGCGGCATCCCGTGTGGAGCGTTGGATGGGCGTCCCTTGGCCTTCATTGTGGTGGTGCGCGTCTCCCCTCGCTCAAACATCGTTCTACTTCCTGGTGATGCACAAACTCGTGCCCGGTGGCTTCACCCCGACCTGCTTATCAATCACTACGAAAGGGAACCAAGTTGGTGGACTTGCCCTATGTGGTGAAGGGGATGGATGTGTCGTTCAGTGGTGGGTGGCGCTGCGACCGCTGGGGACGGCCGCGTATGCAGCAGGGTGTGACCATCTGCCGGCCTCAGGATTCTCTCGTACCGGGATGGTTCATCCACCGCCATACAGTTGACGCTGCCCGGTGCTTGTTTGCATCGCAAGATGACCGCCGATCTGAATCAAGGCGGAACCGCCCCACCACACCTGCACACAGGTCTGCTTACGTTTGCTGAGGCAGAGGTGTCACGGCTGCTGGCCAGTGGGGAGGCCACCGCCGCAGACCTCTGTTTCTCGCTGCAGGTGTGCCAGGCGGCTCGAGAGCCGGTGGTGAAGGCGGCCAACGGGCCAGTTGAGAGCGCAGCAGCTGTGTGGCCAATGAGTGGCCGAGAGGCATTGAGGGCTAGAGGACAATGGGTCCCATTTCTGCCAGCGGCCCTGATGTGCAGCGCCGTGTTACCCCGGCCTCGGTACCCCCACCCCGTTGCCCATTCCAATCTGTAGCGGTCCCGCCCCCACCCC
>NW_014012640.1:12497-16141 GCF_000611645.1 Monoraphidium neglectum
CCCGCCCCCACCCCGCTCAACCCCCAACCTCCAGCCTGATCCTGCAGCAGGCCGCAGGTCCCCCTCTCCCTTGCCCTCGCCTGACGCAACCCCCGCCAACACCGCCACCCCCCCCCCCCAGGAGACTGTGTTTGCGATGCTGGTGGAGATCACGGAGCGCGCCATGGCCCACACCGGCAAGAACGATGTGCTGGTTGTCGGGGGCGTGGGGTGCAACGAGCGGCTGCAGGGCATGATGCGCACCATGGCAGAGGAGAGGGGCGGCACGCTCTACGCCACGGGTGGGTACGGCCGCTACGCGGGGCGCCCACTCATGTGAGGGGTGCCAATCGCGACATTTGGCAGCAGGCTTCGCACACAATGAAGGCAGAATAGGCGGTGGTGGTCGCGCTGCTGCGCAACCTGATGCAGTCACGCCTTGTTCTTGCTCCCACTTGCGCCCGAAAGCGTCGCCTGCCGGCCCACAATCCACCGCCACCATACTCCCCTTTTTCCAAACGCGCCCACTGCTGTCCTCTCAGACGACCGCTACTGCATCGACAACGGCGCCATGATCGCGTGGCCGGGCCTGCTGGCCTTCAAGTTGGGGCTGACCACGCCCCTCAAGGAGACCACCTGCACGCAGCGCTTCAGGACGGATGACGTGCTCGTGGCCTGGAGGGACGACTGATGGCGCAGAGTGCCCTTATCAGACACGGCGTGATAGTTTAGGACCGCCAAATCGCACGTTTTGTTTGTCGTTCACGCGGCCAGTACGCGCCGCATGCAGCAGTGGCAGAAGGGCCTACAGTAGGTTGGCCAAGTCATGACCGTGTGTAGGCTAGACAACTACGGTTGACTGCGCGCGCAACTCGACCTCTATCTTGCAGTTATAGTGCTTTGTGTAACACAGTTTTGGAACCCATACGGCAGGGCATGGTTGATTTGCGCCCGGCCTGTGCACCAGCGCGGTGTGCACAGCATTGCCTTACCCCAAACTGCT
Source organism: Monoraphidium neglectum (assembly GCF_000611645.1). Classification (NCBI taxonomy): domain Eukaryota; kingdom Viridiplantae; phylum Chlorophyta; class Chlorophyceae; order Sphaeropleales; family Selenastraceae; genus Monoraphidium; species Monoraphidium neglectum. The sequence goes on from NW_014012640.1 coordinate 13,480, forward strand.
TCCAGCGAGGATTAAGGCATGCCCTTGGGCGCAGGCTGCCGCCTGCTGTTGGGGAGGCAGGTGACGGGCAGCTCTGCCGGCACGCCGCTATGTTGTAGTGTCAGTGGCAAGGTGCGAGTGCTGCGCGATACGGCATGGCACGGAGCGTGCGGACGCGTGCGCCAAATGCACGGTGGAGGCGGCGTTGCAGCACTGGAATGAGCCGCTTGACGGAGCGAGCTTCAATTAACTGGTTGGGTTGAGCCAGCATTGGTACCATGTGGCGGCTCCGGCCAGTCCCCGCCAGCCAATGTTCACCTGTATGGGTCACGAAAGCAGAGAGAGCGAGAAAGCTGCGCCACAAATGAGTTGGATTTTTGAGGTAGTCTGGCAGCGGCGCGAGCTGAGCAGCGCGTCGCTGCTGCTGCTGCTGCTGCTGCTGCTGCTGCTGCTGCTGCTGCTGCTGCTGCTGCTGCTGCTGCTGCTGCATGTGCCTGCTGCATAGCTTGACGCCATGTTATCATACACCCTTGACGTGAGCCGCGTGCCGAAAACAACAAGGCTTAAAATATCAAAGGACAGGCTTCGAAGTGGTGTCTACCCACCACCCTCCTTATGCCCACACCTCAAAACCCTGCAAACCCCAATCAATACGAGTACCCCCCTTGGTCAAAGCCGGGGACACTCCACGCACCGCCGGTCCGGCCTGCTTGGCCACCTGGTGGTTTTCAGATACCAACCGATGACACTGTAAGTGGCACGCCAGCGATGGCCCTTCTGACCGGCAGGCAGATCTGACGAGGAGTTGAGTACTGCGCTCCCACGCCTGCCTGGCTGTGCCAATCATGACGCGAAGTGCATGGATGCCCCTGATCCTGAATTGAGGTGCCCGCGCTTTTGTCCAGATGTTGTAAATCGCAGCGTTCATAGCATCGGGCTTGTATAGCTATCTTGTAACCGCAGGCCCCACAAGCTTCACTCACCTTAGGTGTCACGAGATCACAACCCAGCTCCCTCACCGAGCACCCATGGCCCGCGCGGGCCTCCTCCTGGCGTTGATCGCCGTATTAGTATCATCTATATACGCCGAGAGGCCCTTGCAGCGCATCAGCCTGGGCAGGACGCAGCCCACTTCGCTCCTGCACGGCTGGAGGGATGGGGGCCACAACATCCCGCTCCTTAATTACATGGATGCGCAGGTATGATCTTTGCACCGATATGAGGTCCTGGCATGGATCGCAGAGCGTCAAATGCATGTAGCGAAGTCCACATGGCGCTTGTGCGATGCTGTGAGCGGGCGATGCATCACCCCCACGCCGCTTGCGCCGCTCGCATTGCGCCACCCTCCCCATTCGCAGTACTACGGGTCCATTGCGCTGGGTACGCCCCCTCAGCACTTTACGGTGATCTTTGACACTGGTTCCAGCAACCTGTGGGTGCCTTCGGTCCAGTGCGGCTGGTTCAACATAGCGTGCCGCCTGCACAACCGGTACGACGCGGGCCGCTCTTCCACATACAAGGTGAGGGGAACACTCGTTGTAGGCAGCTCAGCTTGGGTGAAAGTCCATGATGCTGCACCGCGCCGTGCCCGCCGTACCTGTGGCTGTTCGCGTGAAGGGCGCAGCAGGTTTCCTGATGTGGGTTGGGGGGGGGGGTCGGGTGTCCCTTTTTTTTACGAGGGGCAGGTGGCACACGCCATGACCTCAACTCCGGAAGCGTTCGACCGCCTTTTGTCACGCGCGTGCTGATGAATTCCTCTGACAGGGTGCGCTCTTGATCTGCCCCTCCTCACCCCATGCGTCACCCCTGGCGTCTTGGCACCCCTTCTGACTGGGGAGCATCCACTTGCTCCACTCTCGCCCGCCGCCCCCCCCCTGAACCCCCCAACAGGCCAATGGCACCGATTTCGCCATCCAGTACGGCACGGGGTCCCTCTCTGGCTACATCTCGGTGGACCGCCTCACCTGGGGAGGCCTGCACGTGAGGCAACGAGCTTGGGGGCCGCAAGGCTGCCACGCGGCTGCGACAGGGGCCCAGGGCCCGGATGCGGCATGACCTTGGCGGTTTGTCTAGAGCACTTCGCGCTTTCGTCCTGCACTTAACCCCTGAAACCTTGCTCCCCTCGGCACCCCATGTCACGTTTGCAGGTCGAGAACCAGGCGTTTGCTGAGGCCATCAACGAGCCGGGGCTCACGTTTGTGGCGGCAAAGTTTGACGGTATCCTGGTGCGTGCACGGGGGCGCGCGGGCGCGTGTGTGAGCGTGTGTATACTCAGGCGCATTTGCGTGTGGGTTTGTGATGTGTTCTTGTTCTGACAAGCACCGCTGGGCCGGCATTATGTTGAGCATGGCTTGCAGCCGGGCAGTGTGGTGTAAGCGCATGTTGTTAATTTGGACCCTGCATGAGCGCCGGGGCCACATCACCCCGCCGTGGCTGGCTGTCAACAGCTCCGAGGGATGCCGTTGGCTCCCGCCACCCCTACTGCAAATCGTCCCTCCAGCCAAGAATCGTGTTTTGGCCCCCTCCACCCCCTTCCCCCCTTGCCTCCCGTTTCCAGGGTTTGGGTTTCCCAGCCATCGCTGTTGACGGCTGCGTCCCGCCCTTCAGCCTGCTGGTGGATCAGGGCGCGGTGCAGGAGCCCGTCTTCTCCTTCTGGCTCAACAGGCGCGGGGCGGGGGGGGGG
>NW_014012640.1:16437-16971 GCF_000611645.1 Monoraphidium neglectum
GGGTGAGGGTTGGTTTTTGGGGTGGGACAGGGACCGGGCCCAGGATGTGGGCGCGCAGAGGCGAAGAGATCAGGAACTGCGTGCCGCATATTCCACATCGCATCCATGCCGTGCTCCTGCTGGGAGGCGTTCGCGCGTGCTGCACCCACGCACAGCCCTGTAGACGCGGTTTCCAGCGCTTTTTTTTCTCAAACATACCTTCTGCGGAGCCTTGACCCAGCATCCGCACCTCAACCCGTCCTGGTCGTCCCCCCAGGGACCCCAACTCCAAGAATGGCGGCGAGCTGGTGCTGGGAGGGGTGGACCCCGCCCACTTCACTGGGGAGCATACATGGTGCGTGCGTGTGTACGCATGCGTGAGTGGGGCGGGGGCGGGGAGGGGGGAATGATGAATGAATCTTTCAACTTGCCTGTGTGGGCAGCTGTGGAGTCTGCTGCCGGCCTGCATACCGTGTGTATTCACCTCTTGCACTTGCGCTGCGTCACGCCCTTCACACATCATTCACTAACGTCGTCCCCCCCCCCCTCCCCCCC
>NW_014012640.1:17573-18981 GCF_000611645.1 Monoraphidium neglectum
TTCCCCCCCGACTCCTCTTGTGGCACCACCCCAGGGTCCCCGTGACCCGCCGCGCCTACTGGCAGTTTGACATGGACGCCCTCGCGGTGGAGGGCCGCGGCGACCTGGGGGCCTGCGACGGCGGCTGCCCCGCCATTGCCGACTCGGGCACCTCCCTCGTGGCCGGTGAGCCCCGCCCTGGAGCACAGCGGATCACATGGGGGTGGCGCTGAGGAGGGCAGGGCGCAGCCCTCCTGGACGACCACATGTCAACCGCCGATTGCCATCCTGCTGTTCCCCGCGGCCTGCCTGTTCAGCAGTTCCCCTCGCCACCCACTCACCTGCTCCGCCCTTCCTTCCATGATATGGTTTGCGAACCCGCCCTCCAGGCCCCAGCAGTGAGGTCAGCGCCATCAACTCGGCCATCGGGGCGGAGTCGGCCTTCAGCCTGCAGTGCAAGGGCTTTGTGCGCCAGTACGTGCCTCAGATCATCAGGGCCGTCAAGGACCTGCCCATCGACGAGGTGCGGGAACGTGCGCGCGCGCGTGTGGCAAAACGCACGTGTGTGGGCCCAGGGCAGGTGCGGCCCTTGGCAAGGACCTTTTTTTGTGTGGCAGCACTTTGTCGAGCCATGCGCAATCAGGAAACAGCGCATTCGTTGTCAGTTCGGGCGAGGGCCTTCACAGCCGCATGGAGTGTCAAACGCAACTTGTGCTGTGTGCAATGATTACTCCTGTTTTCCTTCTTGGTTGTCAAGTGTCACCCAACCCAGGACACCCCACCCCCACCCACCACCCCCAGGTCTGCTCCGTCATCGGCCTCTGCCCCGCGGTCAGCCCCGCCCGCCGCCTCCTGGCCTCCTCCCCCCTCTCCGCAGCCACCCGCGTCATCTCAGACACCCTGTTCGCAGCCCCCACCACCGCCGCTGACGCGTCCTGGCGCGCTGCGGCTGCCAAGCTCCGCGCGCGCTACGGCTCCAGCTCCGCCACCGCTGCCCTCAAGGGCGGCCTCAAGCGCGGCGCCGCCCCCGGCGCCGCGAAGGATGCCGCCACCCCCAAGGGCCGCCTGGCGGACGCCCTGCGCGGGGCCGTCGCGGGCGTTGATGACGCCAGCCTGAAGGCTTCGTCGTCCAACGGGTTTGGGTGTGACTTCTGCAACACCGCTGTTGAGTACGTGAAGATCGCCCTCAGGAACAACCAGACCATCGAGGAGATCGAGGAGGTGGGGGGGGGGGGAGATGGGGCGATGGAGGGGTAGACGGGCTTGAGCGTACGGGGGCTAATGCTCTTCCCGACCTCCACGCAGCGGCGTTCGCATGCATGATTTCCCACCATCCTCTACGACCCCGCCCAGACACCCTTTCCCTGACCGCCTCGTCGCGCTGCCATTCTCCTGGAGGGCTGCACCTGTCCAGCACCCCGGCCTCGGC
>NW_014012639.1:0-16390 GCF_000611645.1 Monoraphidium neglectum
AGCCGCCAGCGCCGCCGCGCACCCCACAGGGTCCGCTGCAGCGCCCTCCTCAAGAGCGCCGCGGCCCGCGCCCCCAAGCACTTTTGACCAGTGCTCGCCAATCTCCTCCAACGTGAAGCCGCCGCCCGCGGCAGCGCGCCCGTTTGCCTTGAGGGCGCCCCAAAAGCGCCCAGGACTGCCGCGCAGGTCCTGAAGCAGGTGGTCGTTGCGGCGCGCCCGCAGGCGCCGCATCTCGCGCCGTTTCTGAGCGTTGAACGCGTTGCGCCAGCGCCGCACCTCACTGGGGTCCAGGCGCCGATGCAGCGCGTCTTGCAGGTTGAAGAGCGCGCGCTGGCAACGGCGGAACCAGGGCGCGTCGTGGCGCGCGGCGCCCAGCGGCAGAGCGGCGGTTGGCGCCGGTGGGCGGCCGAACGCGGCAATCGCCGCCGCTTGCAGCGCCGACGCGACTGCTGACGCCGCCTCCGAGCCCGGCGCCTCCGCCCAGCATGGCGTCCTGCGAGAGGTCCTGGCCGCCCCGCTGCCACCAGGGCCACCTATCCATCCAGCTTCTGCGGCCGCCACTTTGTGGGCTGAAAAGGGCAGGCAGCTGCTCGCTTGCAAAGAGGTGAGTCGTCGGGGTCCAATATGGCACTTGCAGGTTGGCGGTTTCGAGATGCACCTTGGCATCACTCAGCTCAACGGGGGACTGGGACTATGATCTTGCTGCAGAAATACCATCGGTGAGCGCAGTGCTCGAGCGCGGCGCGCCAGAAACAACGCTGTGACATGTTGCGGGGCGCCAGGCTTGCTCACCTACAGGGTCACCTACTTGACTGCTGTCATGAGCCTGTGTCAATGCACAACAGCCCCTACCTCATTCTAAGGATGCACGGTGTCCCATTGGAACTTGAAGCTCCTTCCTCGCACTGTAGATGCCATTGTCTTCAAGGCTGCCCTCCACGTACAGTAACTCTATTAGATCATCTTGGCACACGGTACTGTAGACAGCAGTAATATTTAATTGGATTACTGGTTAAGTCTAGCTATACCGGTATAGCCAAAGACGTGTGAGCCGGCCAGACAAGGAGGCAGGCTGTACAAATTGAAATCAAACAGGCGTCCGCTAGAGGCAGCAGGCCGCTCATGCACTGCAAACTAAACTCTAGTGGTAGGAGTTGGCACACACGGACTTCGCTTCTGTGTCAGCAAAGGGCTGCGCCGTCACGAGCGTGCTCTTCACGACAGCGACGGCATGGGTGCCGATGCACAGCGGCGGCTGCGACCGCGACGAGCGCAATCGTCCTGTCAGGATTCACGCCCGACGAGTTGGCCTGCCTGGATGCCGACCGCGAGGCCATATGGCCTGGCGTCGACGTCCGATTGCTGTTGGTCAACACGGACTTGCTGCAGTCAGAGGTCGGCACCTTGGCAGCAGCCAGCGCCAACGTTCAGCAGCAGCAGCAGCAGCAGCAGCAGCAGCAGCTGCAGCAGCAGCGTGAAGAAGAGGACGCCATGTACAGCAATGGCCGCCTCGTGTTCTTCCTTGGCGGGCCCGCTCAGCAGCATGCCGCTGACATCAACGTGAGCCGGGGGGCGAACAGGGGCGACTTGGAGGGGGGTGAGAGCGGGGATTGTCGCGAGTTGGTGTAGCCGGCGCCGCCGCTGTGCAGCTGCGGCCTGCCGCCTGCTTGTCCAAGTAAGCATTTGGCATGGTTCGGTCTGCGGGGCACCGGCTGCCCCAGCCACGTAAGCATGCCGCCTGCTGGGCAGCCAGCGTGCTTGTGCACAGGCCCCACACCCAACCACGATCACGGTGTGCTCGACCCCCTTCAGAGTATCTTGGTGGAAGACCTAGGGGTGGCCCCGGCCATAGTGGCGGCCGCGCAGCCTAGGTAGGCGCCCCGTGCTGCCCGCCAGCCGCCTCCATGTGCAGCATCCCCAGCCGGCCTCCCGCGCCGCCCCCAGGCGTGTAGCTTCTAAGCAGCCGCACGTCAATGGCTTGGGGGCAAGCAGGGGCCATCGTGAAGACAGCTACCCAGGTCTAGCAGCTGCGTGTCCGAAAGGAATGCACTCACCTCCATGCGCCTGCAGTGAATCCTGCGCAGTGAATTATGCGCAGTTTATTCAGCGCACTTTGTTTCTGAACCCAGTGCTTGTGTCAGTGTTCGCACCCCTCACCCCTCCCAGGCACGCCGCCATGACCCTCGCCGACGCGCTTGCCGCCGTTCGCGCCGCGCACGCTGCGCACCACTCGTTGGTGCGCCCTGTGGCGACGGCTTTGCCGAGCGGGGGCGAGGTGCCGGCCTTGGAGGCGGCGCCCGTCTTGGCCATGAGCGTCGCCCTTGACCGCGGGGAGGTGCCCACCAGCAGAGGTGCGTGGGTGGGGGCGCAGCTGAGAGCCCCCTGTGGGCTGATTGGGCCGCGGGCCGCTTCACGGACACCTCAGGCTGGCGCATCACTCAAAAAAGGAAGGGTCGGGCAGGTAAAAGGTAGAAGTGCAGACGTGCCAGGGTATGGTCGGGCCAGAACCAACCATGTTGCAGCACCTGTGGTTCAATCGGCTTCCCTCAGCAGAAATCCCCACTCGTATGTGCATGGGCGTCCGAGTCCACGCAAGCACATTCGCATTTGGCCCCCCTCTCACTCACGTGTGCGCGCACTAGTGCACATGCATGCCCATCTTGCAAGCCGATCCGTCTCCACGCCGCCCGCTGCCCCACAACCAGGCGGCCTTCGCCAGGACGAGAGCAGCGCAGTAGTGATTGACGGCCTCCTCACAGACGAAGAGCGCCGGGAACTTCTCGCCTGGCTGACGTCCCCCGACCACGACCACACGGGGCCGCCGCCCGAAGACAAGTGGGAGCGCGCCTGCGTCGACCGCGACGGCGACGCGGCGACGTTTGGGCTGCGGCCAGAGGTCATTCAGCGGCTGCGGGAGGCGCCGCCGCCGCCCGCGATCGCTCTGCAGGCGCGGCTGGCGGCGATGTATCCCGAGTGGCTGGTGGCGCACATGCCCTGCGAGGTGAGGGGCGGGAGGGGGGCGAACCAGTGACGATGCGGGGCCAGGTCAGGGCGAGGCGGGGCTGGATAGTGCAGGTCTCTGGAGGCAGTGGTGTGGGGGAGCCGCGGCTGCATGAAGGCGGCGCTGTGCATTGTGCTGCTCGCTTGCCCGAGGTACATGCCTGCCTTCAAGTGGTGCAGCCAGCAAGCAGGGACGCCGTGAATACCTGCAACTGCTCCTGATCTGACCCCCAGACGCTTGAATTCGGGTTTGATTCAGAAAACCAAGGTCAGAGGTTCCAGCCACCAACTGTCCTCTGGCGATCGCTCACGCATGAAGCCATCCAAGGCTGCCACCCCTCTGCCCCTCAACCCATCACCTGCCCCAATACATGCCCGCGAGTGTTTCCCCCCAACTACACACACACACACACACACACACACACACACACACAGACACACACACACACACACGCACACACTCGCACGCGCGCACGCACGTGCGCACACACGCACGCACAGGCCCTGCTGGACGATGACGAGGAGGTGGCACTCAGCAGCCACGTCGCCAACGCAGTCGTGTGAGTCATACGCGGGTGCATCACGCCGCCCTATCTGCACAGTGCGGGCCCTTACATGGACAAGCCGCCCCCACTTCTGCCCAGCAGCCTCGCTGCCGCCTGACCCTGCGCCTTGCCCAGGCCATGTGCTTGCAACCGGGGCGCAGTCCCGTGACACCCTTGTGGGCTGAGGCTCGTTTAACACTGCCTCCGCCATCAACGCCTCGCCGCGCCGCTGCACTCCGCCCGGCCCCGCAGCTATGGCGACCCCTGCCAGTGGCACCTGGACGCAGACCCCGCCTGCCTGCCGCCGGCCGCGCCCTTTGTGGAGCACGCCGGCTACTATTACAACAGGCGCGCCCTCTGCTTTGATATGTGTCGGCGCTCGCTGCAGCGCTGGACAGGGAGGGCTTCCAGCTGCAGCACTGCTGGCGCCCTGCCATGCGGGCTGGCCTCCGCATGGCATACGTTTTTTCGCAGCCTCGCCCCCTCGCGGCGGCCTGGGATCGCCGTCATGTGCGCCTCGACACAGTGCTGTCAACCGCTGCAAGCTGCCGGAGTCGCAAGGCCCTGGCCGCCTTCCGATCCCCAAACCCTGCAGCCCTCACCCCAACCACCCCAGCCTCTCGCTGCCCGCCGTCAACGCGCCACCCCCCACCCATCTCACTTGCCACCCACTCTCCCCTCCTCTTCACAAACACCACCATCTTAACGCCGCTTCCGCCGCCTTGTCGTCCCAAGGGAGCCCGGCAAGCCCATGTTTGTGACCATGATGGCTTACCTAAACGACGAGTGGCGCGAGGAGTGGCACGCGGAGACGCTGTTTGCAGACCCTGAAACTGGCACCGGCGTGTTCGTGCAGCCGCGGCCAGGGCGGTGCGCCGGGCTTGGGAGGGCGGTTGGCCGGGGTTGAGGGGCTTGCGGGCCGTGCGGGGCGGGAGGGCAGGGGCAGCGGCTCGCGCCCAGCAGCTGGGGCGGCGCGAATAGGGCAGCAGGGTCGGATCCGTGCGGCTAGACGGCTGCAGCGCTCAGCGCCGGGGTTTGCCAACGAGACGCGCCGCCAGCCATTCGTTTTGGAGGCGTTTGCAAATTCTATATGCGCGGACTTTGGGGTTGTCGCGGTGCGTTTCTGGTTCCTGGGTCAGCACCAATGGCTGCTATGCTGCTGCGGGGGGCCCGCCGCTCCAGCGTCGCTGCGAGGCCAGCAGCGACCCATCCGCCCTGCTCCCTCGCATTTCGCGCTGTTTCATATCCTGCTCCGCAGCTCATGGCCAGGCTGACTCGCCAGCCGCCTTCCGTGCACACAGCCACACCCCGTGTTGAGCGCCGCCGCATGTTGTTCCACGCACGATCACATGGGCGGCCCGGCCCCTCCCCACTGCACCCCACCACCCCAGGGTGATCCTCATGGACCAAGACATGCCCCACCGCATATCGTCGCCCTCAAAAGCGGCGCCCGGCCCGCGCTACTCGCTGGTGTGGAAGCTGCTCTGGTGGCCAACGGGCGGCCCGGGATCAGGAACACCAGCGTTGGCAAATCCATCAGGGGCCACCGCCGAGCAGACTGGCAAGGCTAGTGGCGGCGGTGGAGCAGCGGTGGCGAGTTTGGGGGGTCAGGATTGGGGGTCGGCGTCGGGTCTGGCTCGGCCAGAGTGGGGGCCGCCGCAGAGGATAGGGTCAGCTGCGGCGGGTGCGGGCGGGCGGCGGCTGCCATTCCCCTTGTGAGCTGCTGCAGGGAGGTGTCTGCACGCCTGCACTGTGACAGGGCGACTGTTGTAATGTATAGCCATGTGGCATCACCTTCGTTCGATTATATGGCTCAAACACAAAGCAGTCACGGCTGGCAACATGCAAAAATCTGGGCAGCGACAGCTTGTGATGTTCACGCGCTCATCGTTGCACCTCCATCCATCGCTATCGGCGACGAGGAGGTGCCGGCGCTGGTTGCCGCGCTGCCCGTCGTGACTACAAGCAATGCGGAGAGATTCCGGCACCCTCGGTTAGCACACACTGGCTGTGTTCACAAACCGTCTGCTGTCGCCGCCCCTTGCTCGCCATCTGCATAGGACGCCGCCATCTAGGAAAACCGCATTATTATCTTGTTTGAATTATCTAGGCCTGCGGCCCCCATGCTGGTGGCTGATGTGCTGACTCATTAGCACCGACGGGGGCACTTGTTTATGGCGGCGTCTGGACAGTCGGCGGCCAGGAGCCCAAAAATCAAGAGTATTTAAGGCCCTGCACATTCTTAATCCCTTACAATCTTTCTCCCCACACCCGCTGGGCGAATTCGGTGAGTTGGCTCTTGGCTGCGTGCCTCGAAATATCTTGCCGGGAGGCAGCGGGGACCCTGCGCTTGGCCTCCGTGTGTTTCAAGGAATCTGCATTCATGTTTCCATCTGTCATCCTTGCGACATGCTCTCAGAGGCAGGCGGTGCAGCCAGGATGCATGTGCACCAGCCCGAGGCGGCCTGTGATTGTGACCCGAGGCACGCCGGCCCCCCCGCCGCCCCCCCTCATGGGGTCGTCGATGCGCACACGCCTGCTGCTCTCACCAAGGCAATGAAAAGGATCCAGGGCTTATTGTGCCCCTGAACATCCACAAGCGCCCAACCAGGACACCCATGCCCCCCTCCACCCATGGCGGCGGCTCGTCCTTCCCCCCGCCCGCGCAGGCTCCGCCCCTTGCTCCCACCAACATGGCGCTCAACATGCTGCTGGCGCTGCTGGCAATGGCCCTTGCGGCCAGCAGTGAGTTCCACCATTGGGGCCACCAGTCTTGTCGCACATTGCTGGCACGGTTGCCTCGGGGCGGCAACGTTTCGGCGAGCTGTGCCTCGGCCGCGCGCTGATGTACTGTGAACGGATGCCAGCGCCTAGCCTGACCTGCATTTTAGAGCCTCCCTACTCCCATCATACCCTAACACTAGCCGTCCTTCCCTTGTTGCAACCTCCGCACCTTGACTTGCAGCTGTTTCTGCTCAGGGTAGGCAGCTGATTTGACCTCCTCATGCAGCAGGCTGCAGCCTGCCATCAACTGTCTGCCGCGAGCTGATCTGGATGGGCGGCAACACCTCGGATGAACAATTGCCCGCTTGCCTCTCCGCGCCCATCAACCCCTGACACCTGGTTTTCCTCTCCTTTTCATCGTGCCTGCTCCACACCTTACAGATGTCTCAGCTCAGGGTGGGCAGCTTGGCTCAATCACCATCCTCATTGTGTGGCTCGCAATCCAGCGTCGGGCCTGCGATGCCGTTTGGGCAGGGGTGCCATTGCCTCGGCTGACGCTTTCCAGCTGGCTGCACCGTTCCCAGCAATCAACTCAAAGTAGCCACCCTCTCCATCCTTGCTACCCGCGCACCACGCCTTGCTCGCAGCTGTCTCCGGTAGGCAAACAGCTCTACACAGCTGGGACTCAGGCCACCAGCACGCCCCCAGCCGACACATGTACCCACAGCCGCCTCTCGAACCTTCCGTCAACTTGCTTGCTTGTTTCCCCCATCCGCCCCACCCCCCAGCAGGGTCCCTCGGTCTCTGGGTGTCCCCCTGCACAACACACGCAATGCCGCCTACGCTCAGCCCGCATAAATCCTCCCCCACTCCGCCCCCTCGCCCCCCGTCGGCCCCGGCGCAGCCGCCGGCTGGTGGAAGCCCCCAAAGCGCATCCAGTGGCAGTGGCAGCTGTCGCCCTTCAACTACCCGGCCGACCTGGTCAAGGGCCCCGACCGTCTCGACATGTACGATGTCGACGTCTTCGACAACACCGCCACCACGAGTGAGCCCTCGGCCTTGCGTACTGCACACGCACCTGGTTGCTATCCAACAAACACTTGCTTTTACCAAGATCTGCAGTCTAGCCTGGCAGCATCAGCGGAAAGCTTGCATGACGACGCCGCGCGTGCAAGGGGGCGTGTGCACACATGCACTGCGTTGCCAGATCATGGCAGTATGCAAGGCCCCAAAAGCGCCAAGTAAGTGTCACCAGCGGTCCCGCTCAGCACACAGCCACCAGCTCAACAGCCGTGCGACACACACCCTTGTCTTATGCTGCCGTAACTTGCAAATGGCAGTCCGCAACATCAAGTCCAGGGGTGTGCGTGTGATGTGCTACTTTGAGGCGGTGAGTGTTGTGCGGCAGCATTCTGCCTTGGTACGCAGCACGCACGGTCGCACGTGTGCGCTGGCCAGTCAGACAGTGCCAAAATGCCGGCAACTGAGAGCCGTAGCACTCAGGATGGCGCGCTTGCCGCCGGCCTTCCCGGCATCACCTGATACCCAACATTACACCTTGGCTCACGCAAGCTGCAACGTTCGATGCCCTGCCGTGGTTGCAGGGTACGTGGCCAAGTGGCAAGGTGAACAACCCCTTCCTGTCCCAGTACCCTGCAAGGTGCAAGGGCAAGCCGGTGAGCGCACATTTTCTCGTACAATCTATAGGGTGCCCTTGATTCATGTGCAAACGCCGCAAACTGAAGTGTGTGTATAGGCGGCGAGTCTTGCATCCGTACGCCAGTACTTGCATGCATGATTGCGGCTCAAACGCAGTGGGTGCACGTTGACCGTGCCAAGCATTTGCCAGGCGCACGGTGTACACGATTACCACACCCGCCTGCCAAACGAGTTTTCGCGCATGTCTATTCAGACATGCACGACCACAATGGTCATCGTGGCTGATACTGTGACCTGCCGTGTGCTTTGCGGTTCTGCCCCCATCTTCCCCGGCCCGCAGTACGAGCCCCCGTACACCGATGAGCTGTGGCTAGACATCACCTGCCCCGAGGTGCTCAACATCACCCGCAAGATCCTGGACCTCGCCGTCACCAAGGGCTGCGACGGGGTGCGCTCCCGGCGCGTGGTCAGCCGGAAGCACGCACGGCCATGGGATGGGCTGGCGGCCAGTCGGGCGGGCGGGCCATCGGGGGTGTGCGGATGCGCGCCAAGCGTCCCCAAGGGCGCTGGCGCCGCAATCCGGTGCGGCACCACCGACCTGCGGCGCAGGCGGCCGACCTGATGCTTGCGCGGTCATTGTATGGCCGCCCCTTAGCCCCTAGCAGTGTCTCAACCTCACACCCCCCCCCCCCACCACCACCACGTCAGGTGGAGCCTGACAATGTGCAGGGCTTCGAGACGGACTCTGGCTACAACACCGGCTTCTACAAGTGCCCCATCAAGAATGGCGTGCAGACCGGCTACACCACCGGTGAGCTTGGCCCGCAGCCTGCGGCGGGTGCACCCAGTTGCGAGCGCATGCACCAACCGGTCAGGCGAGCAGCTGGACCCGTGGCACAGCCCGCACCTTGCGCGGCCAATCCAGCACGCCCCTTACCACAACCCAGCATACAGCACTCGTTGACGACGGACCAGGCGCCTGACACGGGGAGCAAGCTATCTGCTTGCTGCTGAGCCGACCGCCAATTGCCCCCACCTGCGTGCTGCAGGCTGCGACCTGGATTACAAGGAGTGGCGTGGCTTTAACTTGTTCCTTGCCAATGAGGCACACGCGCGCAACCTCTCGGTGGGCACCCTGCCTGGCACCACCACCCCCTGCGTCCAGTATGGCAACAAGGGGGCGCACGTCGCTCAGGCGCACTCACATGGACGACACACACGCAAAACACGATTTAACCAGTTGCGGATGTCTTGTGTAGGTCTGCGTCCTTGAGACTTGCAGGGGGCGGGCGTGTGCACGCACGTGCATGGAGGACAAATGTGTGCATCCTGGAGAACGCACACACCCTGCGCTTGCGCATGCGCGTTGATGGCCAACCCTCTCTTCCACCCCCCCCCCACACTCTCCCCAGATTGCTCTCAAGAACAACTTCTACATGGCGCCAGAGATGGCTGCCGTGCACGACATGGTGCTGTCTGAGCAGTGCTACCAGTATGGCGAGTGAGTGCCTGCGGGCTTGCCATCAAGTCTGCTTGCAATTGGGCTGTGCATGCATGCCCATCAGGCCCGCAAGCGCCATTCTGCATGCGGCCTGCTGAATTCGCACGCTTGGGGCCAGCACGTGAGGCCGGCCAGCAAGCACGCGCCTCGTGCTGGCGGCCACCTGAACTGATTTCGCATCGGCCTCCCGCCAGCCACGATGCGTGGCACTGCACTATGCCTAACACTTGCACAATGCAATCGCAATGCCTGGGCACCTGGACCTTGATTCATACCTCGACACTCACCCATCCACGTGCCCTACCCGAACTCTCCTAGGTGCGCCAATTACACGTCCTTCATCAACGCCGGCAAGCCGGTGCTGCTGACAGAGTACCGCCGTTCCAATGGCTGGCCCCTGAAGACGTGTCGTGAGTGATGGCTGTACGTATATGCGATTACGGCCTTGCTGTATGAGATGGCAGCTGAAGGCGACCGGTGGTTCACACAACATTGTCCGGCAGGGGGGACGGCGTGCCAGGCAACAAATTCTCACGCGCGTGGCCTTGTCTGTGCCTGGCAGCTTTACTTGCAGTGGGGTTCTGAAAACAAGTTGAAGCCGGCAAACTTGGCGCTTGTTTACGCATGTGCACACTCGCAATCAGACGCCGCTTTGGCCTCACGCGTGCAAGCAGGCCAGCAGCCTGTCTGACGACGGCCGCGCGCTAGGATCACCCTTCAGCCTTGGGGAGCAAGCTTCTTGTCATTGCCGCCGCGGCCTCCTGGATCGTGGTCGCCACCTGTTGGCTCACTGCCCTGCGGGTCAGCGCCTCCCAGTACACCCTGCCCGCCGTTGTTCCCCACATGACTGCGGCCTGTCGCACCCTCACACTCTTCCCACTTCCCACATTACCAAATCCAGAGTTTGCCTGGCCCAAGGGCTACTCTCCCATGACCAAATCGACATCCCTGACGGCCGCTGACCGCCAGGCCTGCTGCGGAACGGCCCTGGCCAGCAACGCCACATGCGCCCCCCTGTGCCTGGGTGAGCTTCTGTTATTTCCCTTGGGTCTTGTCGTTCATGTTTGCACCGGTCTGTGCTGCGTAGAATGTTGCCTCTTCTAGCAAACCTGCCGAGAGTGCAAATACATCATAGGCAGGCGTGCTCTGCAGCGGCACCTTGAAACTGCTCAATGTGTCTGTGCCCTAGCACTAGTTGCATTTCCAGCCGTCTGCTTGCCCCAGCTTTTCCCTTGCGTGTCACGGTTGCGCGCTGCATGCGACTGTTTCTTGTCAGAAACAGCCCCGCTGTCACCTGCCTCAACCCAATCACACGCCCCTCGCCTCGCTCCTGCCTATCTGCGCGCTGCAGCTGCGTTCCAGAACCCAAGCACCTGCGTGCCCTCTACTGGCAGGAAGCTGCTGCTGGCAGACTGAGTGCCAAGCTCCACACAACAACGAGCGCTGGACCGGTGCGGTGCAGTGTGGGCGGAGCACCAATCAACCCAGTGTACATCGCCCACCAGTTGCAGGAAGATGCAGTGGCTAAACACAACACACAGGCCTGCTGTCAGTCAGAATTCAACAAGGTACTGCAACCCCATCATCCTATAACAACCGCTGAAGATGCTATTGCTTGCACGCTTGATGATGAGGCATATGCATTTGTTGCATGTCATCACCTAGCTGCTTGCCATCTTTCATGCAGTAAATTGCCGATGATATTGCCGGTGGATTCGTGTTACATCAACTTCGTTTGTATCAAAGAGTGGCATGTCTCTGCATGGTTGACCAACTGATGCATCTGTGACACATCAGTCAGAAATGCTGATTTTGCGGCAAGTGTGTGTGGGCAGGCGCTGTCGGATGAACCCCACAGGAGCAGGAAACCGCTGCTGCTGTCCATCATATCATGTTTGGTTGACAGAATTGCACCAGGGGGGACTCTCAACCGCCACCAATCTTTCGAAGCAAAGAGGTCATCAGTTGGGCGATTGGCAGATGGCAGTGAAATAAAGCAGCAGAGGGGTTGTCATTGCTGCTGGCAGCACGCGTGTCCCCGCTCGCTACGTGACACGACCAGTACAGTACCGCAGATGGTATCAACACAAAATTGTCTTACGTTTGTATCAAGACATGCGGTTCAAAATTGCTCCCGTGACACGGTGGACCCAGGGACTCGTCACATCCTCGTTCCCTTGGCACTGCGCGGCAACGGCGGCAGCCCCAGGGCCGAATACAAGTTTGATCGTTGAACAGGAAAGGTGTGCTGGGCCTGGCAAGCGTATCCTGCACTGACAGCGACATGGCCGTCACTAGCTTCCCCTCCGTGCCTGACAGTGCCGGGCGATGCTATCATCCAGGGCAGGGTCGGAAATCTCACACTCTATTCAACGGCGTCCAAAACAGATATTCAAGGCAGTGCGATGGCAATAACCTGCTCTGATTTCTTCAAGTGCCTTGCAGCCTTTCTGCTGCCGGTGCGGATGTTGATGTGCTCTGCAGCGACGCGTGACGGCCCCAGCAGCCGCTCAAAGGCAACTCGGCGCGGGTCTAAAGCGCCGCCCCCAAACCACGCGATTATGGACGAGGTGCTGGCTTTCATGGGAATGGAAGGCCATGCATATGTTCTCCTCTGACAACGGAAAGCCACTCTGCGCCATCACCTCCATACGCATGCCTTTGCGGCTGCTTTCCGACACTACTCCGCCAGCCGCTCGGTGTCTTCCTGGGGAAGGAAGCCTGCGACAAGGTCAGGCGGCTCTGAACGTTCTTAGCATCTAGGGAAACATTTGGGCGCTGCCAGTCGCTATTTGACTGGATGCATTGTCCAAGTCGCTCGCCCCAATTGAAGTGCTTGCGCACAGCCACAACAAATGCTGGCGGCACAAGGGCGCGGCTTGCAAGCCGCCCCCTCCGTCGCAAACTACGTAGAAGGCGGAGGGCGGGTACTGTTGTTCTGCTGATGGCTCTTTCATGTTTAAGTTGCATGACAAAAGAATCAAAGGGGGATGTTGGCTGCTGCTACCCTGAACACACTCACATGCATAGAAAATGATCTATGACAGCCATGCCATTCAAGGACACCATCGGGCAACACTGGTTGTGCCGCGGCCATGTGTGCAGGACGTTCTCATCAACATCCTGCTGACCATCCTGGGCTACATACCTGGAATCATCCACGCCGTCTACATCATCATGAGGTACTAAAAAGCGTCATCCCCACAACGGAGTTGTGTGACAACTCTGGTGGCTGACAATCCATCAGGTGCGGCGGCGGCGTGCCTGCCAGCTGGCAGCCTGTGCTGCTTGCGTGTACACGCAAGCACATGTGCCAGGCACCATGGCACAGTCACATTTCACATCAGAGTTTTGATCTATGGTCATTTGCCTGTGTACCTGTAAACCACTGTGCTTGTGTGCGTCCCAGTGCCCCGGTCGGTGCACGCCACATCAGTGGCGGCAGACGTCAATCAAAGGGGTTGAATCAATTGCCCAGCAAACCCATCGGTCGGCACGTTGCTTGGCCGCACGGCGGCCATTCGGGGTCTCATTCAGCCATGCGTCCAAGGGTCCAGTGTACATGCCATGTCGCAGTCCCTGCTGCGGAAGCATCGTCTGGGTGATTTTATCCGCACCTAGGCCTTGTGGGCGCCGCCTGCAAATGTGTACTTCAGGGACGGGTATCGTGTGGGTTGGTCCACCAGGGTTCACTGGTCTTTATCAACGATGGCCATTATACTTACGGTTGCTCAACTCCTCAACGCACAACCAGTTGCGCCGTGCACGGTCGCCACCCTCTGTCATCGCAGCGAAGCGCTGCCAGCAGTGCAGCGGCGGCAGCGAGACGCACGAATCGCAGCCCCAACGGGGTGCGCGCAGCTGCCATGCCCTGCGGGATGCACCGAACGCAGACATCCTGGGACGCAAGCCCAACTCAATCAAAATAATCAACTGCTGAAGCGTCTTGTCTTCATTTTGTCCGACTGTGAACCTGAAAAACTTCCGACACGGTTGTCACACAACACGAGCAACCCCTACTTGTTTTTCTGCTTTTCGAGAGCTTATTTAATCAACATTCGATAATCGCGCCTACGTTGATTACCCCTCGAAGACTGCATCAGACGCACCACCGCTTGACTACAGCAGTGCTCCGCCTACGCACGGCGCGCCCCATTTTCGCACCGGTGTGCTTTAGGGATTGCAAGCAATTGGTGGTGGCACAAAATCTTGGCCAACTTTGGAGTGCGGGGCGCTCTGCCGACCTCAACGCGCATGGTTGTTGCCGCTCAGCCAACATCATCGCGGGCTTAGTCGGACCCCCTTTGCCCAAACCCGCCCAAACGCAGCTGCAACTCTTTTGAGCCAGGCCAGTTGCAATGGCAATCACCTGCGGCGACTTCTTCAAGTGCCTGGCGGCGTTCATTCTGCCGGTGCGGCTGGGAGCCTGCGGCCGTTTCGCATGCATCCGCCCAGCCCCTTCTCCTGCGGGCCGGTGGTGTGGCACAGCTGGCGTGCCCGCAGCTGCTGCCTCGTGTACATGTTTGCATGAGTTGCTGAGCAGGTTGTTGCTCTACCCTTGAATCACCAGCCAGGTTTGGTTCATTACACTACCCTGCCACAACCGCTTTCCGCCCCCCATGCCCCCCTCACATGGTTATCACCGCCACGCAACAAACCACGCAGCCACTGGGGGTGTTCTTGGAGCAGGGGACGTGCGGGAAGGTGCGCCCTGCTACCAGTGTCAGGGTCTGGGCTCTGGAAGCACGCGTGCTGCGCACAACATGAGACTTTTCGAGTGCATGCTCTGGCAGGGCGCATTGCACTGGTGACCCTGGCGGCAGAAGTGGCGTTTGCTGCCTGCTTTCAATGCCGCCACTGCCACTACCACTGCCGCTGCTGCTGCATGCTGCTGCGGGTGCTGCTGCATCTGATCATTCTTTCTTCCGCCCATCGCCCGCTGCTCCGCAGGACTTTCTCATCAACGTCCTCCTGACCCTCCTAGGGTTCATCCCAGGGGTCATCCACGCGATCTACATTATCGCCAAGTACTGATGATGATATTAACGGCAGCTGTTTATTGATAGGCCGTAGATGCGGCTTTACGCACGGCTTGCCGCATGCAACCATGCAACGCGGGCCCCTGCATTGACCTTGCATCACTGTCGGCGGCGATCTGATTTGAGACATGGTATGTTTTTATTGGGACATGTCAACTTAAGTGGCTGTTACGGCGTTGACTTGCGTTGAATTGGCGCAATGTGTCAGTTGTCAATAGGGCTTGTGCAGTCATGTGCAGTTTGAGGGCAAGTGTGCCGTAGCTGAAAGCCTCAGCTGCTGGGTACAAGATAATGGGGTTGCACATACCGGTCTGTAGATGATGTTGTTGGTCCTGCAAAGCTGACTAGCGTGGCCTTGTCTGAGCTGTACACATCATCTGAAGGTTTGTACCATGGCCATCGCAACATGTGCCTTGACTTCCGGGTCAAGCACATGCTGCAAGTGTGTGCAACACGGTCGGCAGTAAACCCTTTGAGAAAAAAACCATCCTAATGTATTTATCAAGGCGTGGCTATTGGGTGAGCGTTCAGGAATGCTTTGTGAGGATGAGTCTGGTCGAAGGCACCAGGCAGCGAAGGGGCGTAGCACGCAGCGGTGAAGGCTGAACCCCACATTGTGATTGAAAACTCTTTTACATACATCAGCGCATTCAACCTCCTCCGCCGTGGCCGTCGGCCGCACACACCTCGACCGCACAGCAGCAGCAGCAGCACAATGCTGGCCCGCACGCGGTCTGTGTTCGGGACGGGCATTGCCCCGCGTGTCGTGCCTGCCGTGGTGGTGGCTCCTGCCAGGCGCAGCCTGCAGGTCGTGGCAGCGGAGGCTCAGAACAAGAAGCGCACGCCCCAGCCGGTGAGCGGCCGTGCTTGAATAAGACAAATAGGCGCTCAAGCCTCCTGTGCGGCCCTGACAGCCATTGGCCCTCCGCGCTGCACATGTGCGGCGAGCAGGTGAAGCGCGCTCAGCTCGCTGAGGAGCGGCGCATGAACAACAAGGGGCGCAAGTCGGCCATCGCCACTCGCATCAAGAAGGTGCGGCCCGGCTGCCGCAGCTCAAGTAGCGGTCGTGGCGGTCGCGTTGACAAGCTGCAAGGAGTCGCGACGGCCCTGCTTGAGTTTGGCAATGCCAGGAGGATGGCGCTGCGGCATCGCTGGGCTCTTTTGGAATCTTTTAATAAAGCAGCGTTGGCCGGGACAGTGCACCTCGCTTTTGGCAGCCGGGGCGCTGAATGCGCCGCGTCGCTGCGGCAGCAAACCCATGGCAACAACACACTCAGCAGCCAGCATGCCAGGCGTCGCCGCAGCACACCAGCAGCCGGCGCGTCGCGTCAGTCTCATCCCCCTCGCCGTGTAGGAGCCGTGTGCCGGCCGCCGACAATGTGCAGCACTCTTTCGGCAGCCCGCAGCCAGCTGGCATGGCCATGCGCCGCCTTGCTGCCGCCCTGCTGCCACCTGCCGCCCTCCCCAGCACCCTAGCCCCTTCCAACCAGCCCCGGCAGCAGCAACCCGTCCGTCATGCGCCGCCCAACGCCCCAGGTCCTCAAGCTGTCAGAGGCGCTGGTGAAGGCCCCGGAGGGTGCTGCCGAGCAGGTGCGCCCCAGGTCATGCCGCGCGGCACAATTGCCGGGCGCAAGGACGCTTGGTGCGCCCGCCCGCCTGGTCTCGCCTGGCGGACAGCGAGAGTCGCGTGGCACGCCGCGCCATTGTTGGTTTCACCGACGCCAAGCGTGCGTTGTGCGACGGGAGCCTCCCCTTGAGCGGCACTCGGCTGCTTGTGTGGCTGGGCACGTCGCCGCCACTTTGTGGCATGAGCCAATTCCGTCGGCAGACGGTCAACAATATCTGTTGCTTCTACCACACCCGTTCCCCTAAACCCACCCTGCCCCCCCCCCCCAGGTCCCGGCCCTGGAGCAGCTGGTGGC
>NW_014012639.1:16707-18215 GCF_000611645.1 Monoraphidium neglectum
GCTGGTGGCTGAGGCCTACAAGGAGATCGACACAGCGGCCGTCAAGGGCATCATCCACGCCAACACCGCCGCCCGCCGCAAGGCGCGCGTCGCGAGGCACAAGCAGCAGGTGCGCGGGCCATGCGCGGCGCGGCGCAGTGCAGCCGGCGCGGCGAGGCCCGGCCGGCGCCGCCTCACATGCGCGCCTCGGTGCGCCCGCCAGCGCACGCCCTCCTTGTGCCCGCGTTGTTCTGACAGGGTTGCTGATCTGGGCCCGGCCGTCCTGTCTCTCTCTCGCGCCCCCTCACTGTTCAACACCGGCACCGGCTGAGCGGCTGCCTCAACCCCTCTCGCAACCCGCCGCGCCCCGCCCCTGGCGCGCCGCCCTATCCACACCCCCCAGGTGCTCATCAGCGCGGGCCTCTACACCCCGGCCCCCGAGCACCCCGGCTTCGCCTTCTACCAGCGCGTGCAGGCCGCCAAGGCCAAGGCCGCCGGCGCCGCCAACTGAGCGGCCCCGTCCGGCCGGCCGGCCGCTTCGCCAGTGGAGGCTCGCTGGCGGGGCAATGGCGGCGGCGGCGGCATGCAGCAGCGGCGGGAGCGGCAGCGGTTTTGGTGGGGTTTTGACTCTCCTCTTTGAATGCTCTGTGTTACTGAATTGAGTAACGTTCAACGCACCCAATGGACACACATACACACACACACACACACACACATACACACACATGCGCGTGCTGATGAGCAACGGCACGATGGGAAAGAGCGGATGCCAGTAAGAGCCCGCCCACGAGACAGCTTGCGCCGCAGTGAACGGTTGAGGAGAGGCGCGCTGGCGCCAACCTCGTCGCCTCAATGCGCGTGCGACGCTGCACCAGCCGCGCCACAGCCGGCAGGGGGCGAGCCAGCCGGGGGCCAGGGCGGCGGGCAAGGGGCGCCCCTCAGAAGGAGCCTCCGCTGGCAGCTGGTGCTGAGGTGGCGTGTGCAGTGTGGCGACCGGCCCGACAGAGCGCACGCTGTGTGCAACGCTGCATATAGCGTCATGGACATAGGCTCACATGATAGACGCGGGCTTACATCAGCGGGGGCTTGAAAACAACTCGATTCCGATCGGCAAGCAAGGCCAGCACACCCTGCAGGTCTGGCGACGCTATGTTCGCTGCTGCCGCCGCCGCCGCAAGTGCGCCGCGCTACCGCTGCCCGTCCCCCCCGCCGGCGCCCTCCCTCCCGGGCAGCTCCCCTGTTGCGTGCAGCCTGAACAGCTGAGCGCTCCTGCAGTACAGCGGGTCCCGCTCCAGCACGGCGATCAGATCGCGCGCCGTGATCTGGACCGCCGCGGAGTGATCTTGACCGCCGCTGCCGCCGCCAGAGCCCGCCGCGGAGGAGGAGGTTGTCAGGGAGGCCTCCGCCGCCATCAGCTGCTTCATCTGCTGCTGCAAGGACGGCGCCGGCCGCAGCGCCGCGGCGGCGGCCCTGGCCTTGGCGGACGCCGCCGCGCCCGCGCCCGCGCCCGCGCCGGCGCTGCCCGCGCG
>NW_014012638.1:0-627 GCF_000611645.1 Monoraphidium neglectum
CACACAGACACAGACACACACACACACACACACACACACACACACACACACACACACACACACACACACATACA
Source organism: Monoraphidium neglectum (assembly GCF_000611645.1). Classification (NCBI taxonomy): domain Eukaryota; kingdom Viridiplantae; phylum Chlorophyta; class Chlorophyceae; order Sphaeropleales; family Selenastraceae; genus Monoraphidium; species Monoraphidium neglectum. The sequence continues at coordinate 75 of NW_014012638.1, forward strand.
CACACAAAAACCTTGGCCCGCCTCACAACCCTCACCCGCCCGCCCCACGCGCCCGCCCGACCCCAGGGCTTCTTCATCGCGCGGGACCCCCCAAACAAGAAGATCCTCTGGGTGCTGCGCGGCACGCACGACATCCACGACATCCTGACTGACCTCTGCGGCATCGCCACGCCGCTGCCCGGCGGCGGCTTCGCGCACTGGGTGGGTCGCGGGGGCGGAGCGGGCGTCCCCTGCCGGGGTTGCAGGGGCCCTGGATGGGACTCTCCCAATTGCCTGCACACGGGTCCCTGCAACGGGTTCTCACAACCAAATTTCTCAATCCTATACGATCTTGGACAGCGTCATCAACTGCACCGCCTCACACGCACCGCCACGAGCACTAGCAACGGCACGCCCTTTTACCATGCGCGCCGCTGCGAATGACACGCCGCCCCCACAGGGCATGTGGCAGTCTGCGCTGTGGCTAATGGACCACCACCTTGGCAGGGTCATAGACGCCCTCAAGGCGCACCCGGGCTACGACCTGGCCATCGTGGGCCACTCCATGGGCGCA
>NW_014012638.1:814-5153 GCF_000611645.1 Monoraphidium neglectum
GGGGGGGGGGGGGGGAGCGGGCTGCATATGTGCGCTCGCAAGAGTGCGTGCGAGCCGGCGGGGGCGTGCTTGCGAATGAGGAGAATGCGTCGTGGCATAGGGGTATCATCGGCTGGCAAACAGGGCAACCGTTGTTGGTTGACTGGGGGACGCGTGGCAGTGTGCGCGATGCAGGCCCGCCGAGGGAAGCCAGCCGCTAGGTCGAAGATCCTTGCACCAACGTCAGTTTGGACACCTGGGTGAGCCGCGACCAGCTAGTCTGCCCTTTGACATTCCGCTGTATTCATGATCTCGCAGGCGTGGCTGCGCTGATCGGCCGCGTGATCAAGAGTACTGCCGAGGTCGCCTCCAAGTTGGGGCAGGCCAAGGTCGAGTGCATCTGCATCTGCCCCGCCGCGGTGATGTCACAGTGAGTCATGCAACGCAGGCTTCGCCGACCCCTGCACACGGTGTACTGGGCGCCTGGCGCTGCTGCCGCTGCGCGCACTTGCGGAGCGGCGGCTGTGGTGCGCAGTGCAGTTGACTGCGGCCTGCCTGCCCTGAATCAGCCTGCACTTCCTGCCTTTCCTGCCTGGTGGCTACCAATTGGTGCAAGCCAACATGAACGCATGCACATGCTTCGATTCCCGTTCATGCATCTTGTGTGCCAACCAGATCTCTCACGCACGGCGTCGTGATGCACACAAAGCGCACACCCGCCCCATGCATGCTCATACACCCACGCACGTACCCCTTTTGTGTGCTGCCCAGGGAGCTGGCCACGGAGTGCGGCGATTACGTAACCTCCCTCGTCATGCGCTACGACCTGGTACGCTTCCAAATGTTGCTGCTGAGAATCGGGGTTTTGGCGTGTGTCCTCACAAACAGGTCATGGCTGCCGACTTCGCATGCAACGCTGCATGCCATGTAGCGTATGCAGCAGCAGAACCGAGCAGACCCGCTCGTGACGTCGCACACTTTCTAGGTTCCAAGGTTCAGCACCGCGAGCGTCGAGGAGCTCAAGGAGGAGGTGCTCCAGATCGACTACAAGGGGCTGCTGTCCGAGGATGTGATGGGCAACGAGGTGAGATCACAGCATTCGGCACACGCGCGGTCAATTCTGACATTGTCCCACCCCCCTGTGAAGGATGCCTCAAAGAGCGGCGACATCGCATGGGGTATCTGCCAGTACTTGACCGCTGCAAGCAGCACGTCGCGAAGAAGGGCTCTACACATCATGCCTCCAATGCGAGGACTCTATCATACAAGTGCATACCTGCCTAATGTACATGCTCGCATGCAGCTGCCAAGCTGTTGAACATCCCCTGGTTGGCTCGCCCCGCGCCCTCCCCTCTGCTGCTCCCCCACCCCCCGCGCCCCACTGCGTCACTTGTCGCTACGCGCGCGGCCGCAGAACGTCAAGGCGGCCATTGAGGCTACCACACGCGCGGCCGAGAAGTTCAGGGTGAACGAAGCTGCACAGAAGGCGCAGGAGCTGCTGCAGAAGGCCCACGGGGCGGCTGGGTCGCTGGCCAGCCGCGCGGCCGCCCACCCTGCGGTGGGTGTCGACACTCAAAGAGCAGGACCGGGCAGCGGAGCGCTTGCAAAGGGATTGCAGTGAGGGAGCTCAGGCTACAACGCACACGTGAACGCAAGCATGCCCTCACGCATGCAAGCCTTTGCCCACACACCTGCCTTTTCACACACACACACACACACACACACACACACACACACACACACACACACAACAAACACAACACACCCACAACCCCACTCCTTCAGGTTCAAGCCGCGGGCGAGAAGGCGGCAGGTCACGCGAACTCCCTGGCCCACACAATCGACTCCGCCCTTTCCCACAGCAGCCCAAGCAAAGGCGCCACCTCTGACGCCGCCGCGGCTGCCGCCAGCGCAGGCGCCTCTGAAAACGCGACCGACGGCGCCGCGCCGGCCAAGGGCGTCGCCGCGAAGGCGGCCGCGGCCAAGGACGCCGTGGCCGGCGCCGCGCTGCAGTCCGAGCCAGTCCGCGCCGCGCTCGGCTGGGTCTCGGCGGCGCTCAAGGCGGCGGCCTCCGCGGGCAAGCAGCCCTCGGAGCGGCGCGACACCGCGGCGGCGGCGGCGGCGGCGGTGGCGGCGGTGGACAAGGCGGAGAAGAAGGACGTGGGCGGGGTGGTGGCGGAGCGGCGTGTGTCGGGGTCAGGGCACGAGCGCGAGGCGGCGGAGGAGGCGCAGGAGGCGGGGGAGCTGGTCGATGTGCGGCTGTACGCCCCTGGGCGCATCTTCTGGCTGGTGAGCCGCCGCATCGACCTGGCCTGGCCTGGTCTGATCTGGTCTGGCCTGGCCAGGTCTCCTCTCATCTGGTCTGGCCTCGCTCGGCCTGGCCTGTCGCGGCCTGGCCTGGCCTGACCTGTCCTTGTCAATATGGTCTCATGCGGTCTGGTCTGGTCTGGTTCCTGGTCTGGTCTGGTCTGGTCCGATCATCTGACATCACATGGCCGGGGCATTTCCACATAACGATTGTGACGAAGCGGCTTCTCGGGGACTACCATTGCCAGCCGCGCGTCGTACCGCACACTCTTTGCCGCCCTCTCTGCTTCGCCCTTGTCAGCGCCCCACCAACGATGAGGCGCCAGAGGACCAACACAAGTTTGAGCTCGTGGACACCGGCTGTGGTGGGTCCTATGTATGTGGGTGTTGCTGCATGTGTACGCACAGAGGGGTGTGTGTGTGAGTGTGTGCGTATGAATGTGTCCTTGAATTAAGCCACGTTTGTGCATGTCTGCAGGCGTTAATGTTTTGGCTGTTGATTTCATATCCAAAGCAAGTGACCATGGCCAATATCATCACCTGAATGCGGCAAGACTGCTCCACGCTGCCAACCAGCGGCCCCTGCCAGTCGGCAGCAGCTTGGCACTTGGCAGCAGCTTGCGCTCGCTGCAGCGCCTCGCATCCACGCAAGCCGACCTACCTCCTCCCGCTCTACCCACAGACGCGCGCTTCCAGCGCATCGTGCTGCGCGCCAGCTGCCTCACAGGTGTGGCCCCGCTGATCCTCAACTGCACCCCCTGCACCCCACTCGACCTGCGGCTGTGACTGATTGTGGCGTCACAGTCGGCACCCCGCCCCCACCGCCCCTTGCAAGCGAGGGGCGCGTGGCCCGCTGGGCCTGCGTCACGGGCAGCCTAGCCTGCGGCTCGCCCTCCCGCCCGGCCTCCTGCTCCTGCCTCGCGCTCCGTCATGCGCGTCACGTTTTCGCGACACCCGTGTTCCCTTCATTTGTTGCTCGTTGGGCTGCACCTGTCACCACACATCATTTGAAAATTCAACCATCCCACATTTGCCGCCAAACGCAGATCACTTCCCGGCGTCGGCCAAGGCGGCCCTACAAGACGTCCTCTCACGCGTCAAAAAGCCGGCGGCCGCGTAGAGCGCGCCGCCCTCTGCCGCTGCGCCGCGCCGCGCCCGCCGACCAGCAGGGCCGGGCGGGGGCGACTGCGTAGGCGCTGCTGGCTGGCGCGAAGCCGCGGGGCCGTCCCGCTATCCTGACTCGCGTGCGGCAGGGGAATTCGGAGGGTCGCATCACATCATCAAAACACTGATACACGTGGGTCGTCCCGGCTTACACACATACGCACAAACATCATGTTTGAGGAGCGGGGTTGAGTTAGAGAGTTTGCTGCAGGAAGGGCAAAGCGGGTCAAGCTGGTCCGAGGTCTTCACTGTTGGAAGCTGGTCTTCCTGCTTAATTGATCGTTCTGATGCAATGCTGGCTCGACTTTTGGCACAAACTGCTGACAAGAGCAGGTGTTGTTGCTCACAATGTGCTTCGGCAACGCAGATTCAAACGCACATGTGACCCGGCCTGTGCGGCCTACCTTGGCATCGCTGGCCCCTGCACGGCCTACCTTGGCATTGCTGTGTGACGCATGCGCCTGTACAGGCAGGCCACTGCCGCAGTGGCATCGCTTCATACCTCGCTTGAATTTCTGCGACGGATCCCATCGGTGCACTCCACTGCACATCATGCATAACACACAGCGCACAACACACTGTGCGCAACGCACAAATACACTACACACGCTGGTCTAGGCTTGCAGCGTGGCTACTTGTTTTGTTATTGCATGTGTATGGTGGCTCGTGGATTTCAGCTGTTTGATCCGTGGCTGTGTGCCCTTGGAGGGGCTGGCACAGCACCGCCTTGTGCCTGGTGGCGCGACTCGGTAGTGCAAGGGCAGCACACAGCTGTAACATGCATGACCCTGCCCTTCTTGGTGCCATAACAGTGCACTTGATATACTCTGGGTACTGCTGTTGCCTGTCTTTCGTACACCATTGCTGCTTGGCTGGGGTGGGTGGGTGG
>NW_014012638.1:6069-18984 GCF_000611645.1 Monoraphidium neglectum
GGGTGATTTTTAGGGGCGTCCAACGCCCCCCTCCCCAACACAGAGAAAGGGCTCGTGCACCGGCCTTGAAAGGACTTACGCATGCGCTAGGAGGAGCATCTTGCACATGGCAGAGCAGCTCGCAGTGCACTGAAGATGCATGCCATCATGCCACGGCCGCTGTCATGCAAGCAAGTGCGTTGACTTGGCAGCGTCGTCAGCGTGTGGGCTGTCCGTCAGACACGGACGCATCGTGCGCCAACGCCGCATGTGAGCTGCTCCAGCCCCTCGATACGTTATCTTTGCTTTAATTTGTCGTCCCGGGCGGTGCGACCTGCGAACGACGAGTATAAGTTGTAGTTGCAGGCGTTTCGCGCTCATCGTTCAATCGTGCATTTTGTGTCAGCATACTTTTGAAGATCAAAAATATTTGTCCGTCAGATGGCCCGTGCGCGGCCCGGCTAAGCCACCCTCGAGCTACAATCTCGAGAGCGGCGTATCAGCCCTCCCATCGGCTGGCCCGCTCAGAGCGCAAGTAAAGAATGCCATCTGTCAGTTTCTCAGTGGTTTCCCGCAGCGTCATCTGAGCTGGGGCGCACATCGCAGGGCGTCCAGCAGTGACGCCAGGCTGCCTGCCATCCCCCCTGGCAGGCTGTGCCCGTTGCAGAACCAGGTGGAGGTGCCTCGCTGTTGCCCTCGCACCTGCCCAGCCATGGCCTGCTCAGCATCTGCCTTTGCGTTTTTCGCCCTGGACGGCCCGGCGGCGTACGCGGATCTTCGGGCAGCAGCGCTGGCGGATTACCGCGCCTCAGCTGCTGCCGCCTCCTCGGCCGCGGCTGCCGCACCGTCAGCGGTACACCCCCGCGGCGCTGTCCGCCGCGACAGTGGCGGCCCTGCGGACCAATGCTCCTTCTGCGTCTCGGCGGCGCCGCTGGAGGCTGGCCGCGAGGCTGGCGGCTGTGGTGCCTGTGATGGATGGTAGGCTTTCACCGAACGCCCCTGCATGCCCCCGCTCGTGGCGAGCCCGCCACCGGTCCCTCGCCCTTGCAACAAAGATCTGCCGGCTGCTTGCAGCGCACATTTACTGGTAGCAGCATCGGTCGGGCCCGCGGCCGCAGGCATGCGCTCATGCGTTGACGAGACCCTCGCAACCCTTGTCGCTCACTCCCCTCTTTCCCAACCTTGCCGCTTTGTCTCGCAGCGGCCAGCCGGCCTGCGGCGCGTGCGCCGCGGCGCGCCTAGCCGCTTGCCCCGCCTGCGGGTTTGCGGCCTGCGAGGACTGCCGCCTGCAGCTGGGGGAAGAGGAGGACGGCGCGGGCCAGGACGTGGGCGGGCGCCCCGGTGGCTGCTGGTGCGCACGAGGGGCCGCACGTCCGCCCGCCCACCGTCCGAGCGGGGGCCCAAAGACGGCTGGCGAAATCTGCTGTCTGGGTTCTTTTGGGGGCATTAGTGCGACCAGTCGCGACCGAGGGCGGCCTGGCTTGCCTCGCCGCTGAGGTACGCTCCCTGCCCCTCGCAAATCCCTGCCGCGCCAGCAGGTGCGAGAGCGGGAGCCAGAGGGACGCCGACAACCACAGGTGCGCCGGCTACGCGGTCAGCCTCCTCTCTCCCCCCAAATGCAGCTTTGCCAGGCACCGCCTGCCCTTGCCGGGGCTTTGCTGATCGCCAGCGTCATTTCACATCCCGTGAAGTCCTCACTTTTGAGACACCCTATGCGTACGAGCACACCACCCTCTTCTCACCCGCAGATTCGTCAGCCGCGAGCGGTACAAGGCCGTGTCCATGACTCACCCGTCCATGCGCGCGTCATCCATGGCCGCAGCCGGCCTGCGCGACGACGAGGACGACGGGGAGGCCGACGGCTGGGCGTTCGCCCACGGGTGGCAGCTCGTGGGGGGCGCCGCAGATGATGACGCCATCACCGGCGACGGCGGCAGCGGCGGCAGCAGCGCCGGCGCCGGTTACGGCGCGTCGGCGTCGTCGTTGGGTGGCGTGCTGCTGCACGGCGCGGCCGGCGGCCGCCACGGCAGCATGGAGCTGTCGTCGGACGGCGGCAGCGGCCTGCGTCGCTCGATGATGCGGTACGGCGCCCTGGGCGCGAGGTCCCGCCACTCGGGCTGCTTCTGATCCTGCAGTTCTCTGCTGAACTCAGATCGCCTCGTGGCCTGAAATCTGCGATCTCAGGTGTTCGAATGAAGAGCGGAAGTGATGTGATGCGAACTGGAGACGGTTTTGTGAGTGCGGCACCCGTGACTATCTCATGGACGGCCCAGAGGCCGCCCGCGGGCGCGGCCGCTCTTGAGTCCGTGCCCTGGGGCGAGGGAGGCGCGCGCTGTTCGCTTTGGTTGCTGCTGGCGCAACACAGCGCTGTGTCCGGCCACGTGCACGGCGTCACGGCGCCGCTGCTTCTGCAGCGGCGCCCCGCTTACGATGAGGGGAGTTGTTGGGCCGTCTTGTTGTCCTAGATCCGGCTGTGCATTGCATGAGAAGGACAAGTTGGGATTCGACTCTGTCAAGTGTTTGGGAGGTTATTGCCGCTGTGTTTCAGGGCCTGTCATTTTCGGCATCGTTGTTGTGCTGGGAGAGAGAGTGCATGCACTGCCCCCCCTTCCCCTCAAAAAACCCGTGGCAACGCGGGCTACTGCCCCTGGCTTTAGAGCCACGCGCGTGCGCGCTCTCGCTTGCGGCTGCCACCGGTGCGCCGCTCTGCGGCTCGGTTTCATAGAGAGCCTTCCTGCCCCTGCATATCGCCGCCCCTCCGCCCCACACGCCTCCTGGCACATATGTGTGCACGTGGTTGCAGCCTGTGACGCCGGGCATCGTTTTGTTGCGCGACCGGCACGGTTCCAAACCAGCCCAGCATGCCGCCGCCGGCTTCGCTCACGGAAAACACAGCACTCATAGCACGCATTGTACACAACACACATCCGATGCGCACCGTTGCATTTGCTCACGTGTGCGCCCACCTTGCATTGCCCCCTGAGGCGACACCTCTTGTCCCCTCCCACCACTGAATCCTGCACGGCATCGGCTGTGCGCGCTTGGACGGGCCAGCGCCCCGCGGCACAGGCCGTGCGTGCAGCAAATCACAAGTCGCTGCCGGATGCCGCCTGGCGCCCCAGGGTACAAGGGCGCAGCCCAGGCGCTGCGGCCCCATGCCCGAGCCCGGCCTGCGGCTGCTGGCAACCACAGCGGCCCGCGCTGCTGCTGGTCTGCATGGGTAAAGCGTTTCATTTCAGGGCCGTCGCCGCTGCGGTCTTGCCCCAACCGCCCGCGCTGGCAGCCTCTGCCTACGTTGCGCTTCTGCAATGCACAGCCCGCCCCCCGCTCATCCAGGAACTCGTCTCGTTTTTACAGCCACGCGCCCTCTGTTCCTGGCTGCTCGCCGCCCGCATACTGCCCAGCCCGCCCCCCAGCACGCGCACCCGCCACTTGTGCTGGTCGGTGTTGCCTGTGTTGTGTTTGTTCCCCTGTCTCAGTCTTTGTCTCAATATTTGTCGATGGACGACTGCTGCGCACAGCCTGTGGGCAGGCCAGCCACTACCGCATGCGGACTGGAGCATGGGGTGGCGCCACTCACCTTATCACGCGAGCTGGTGCATCCTTGTAACAGTACGGCAATCAACTGTGCAGGTTGTGCCAACATGCAACGCGAGTGCGCTTGCAGATGGCGGTCCCTTGACACAGAAATCACGTCCGACATTCAATATCTGGAGTATATGAGTGCCTGTTCGAAAGATGGCTAGGCCAATGGCGCTGCTTTTGGTGTTGCAACTGCAGTCTGCTTGTCCTGCTTGTCCTGCATGTTCTGCTGCTGCTGCTGCTTGCTGCAGCTGCTGATGCTTTGTTGACTAGAGTAGTAGCGCTCGAAGAAGTGGCAAATTTACACACGAGTAGCAAAGTATTGACTTTGCAAAAGGTTTGCAGTAGCTTTGCAAGTGCAGGTGATCTAACACTATCTGCTAAGGAAAAGAACTGGTCAGCTGGAACAGCCAGCTGCGCTCGTGCCATGGGTGGATTCCACCCCCTTCGCCCGTGTGGCAGCCGCCAGGGAAGCGGTGGCGATCAAACCGCATGCCGCACGCAACCTGCCTGTGCAATGCTGCAACAACACACGCTTTTATCTCCTGCGTCATCATGCGGACAGCTCCTCTGTAAACACTCACGACACCCCGACCGCAGACACGGGACGGAAAGTAGTGACTGGGGCGTGGGCATTGGCGAGCTGAGCGCCCAATTGACACAGACTCCCAAACTGGTAGAATCCAGGTGGGGTCGTGGCCAATGATGCATGCGCCACAGGTGGGGTTTTAACAACTGAAACAGCCTGCGGGGCTCCCAGGGGATGTCGAAGCCCCATCCACCGCAGAAGGCACACCTCACAGCGTTCAAAGCCAAGCGCGCCAGGCTAGGGGGAGGCAAGGAAGCTCGGACTGGAACACGCTCGCACCCACTGATGCGAACTCATCTGATTGCCTACACTCAAAACACAAGTCAAAACCGCAAGACCATCGCACAGCGACCACCGCATACATGGTAGCGCTGTGTGCGTGTCGCTTACACAGCACGGTCAAGCTCCATCAAGGAAGGAGACCCAACAGAAAGGAAACCAGTCATCGCATGGCAAGCCGCAGGCGCTGCGGCGAGCGGCGCCCGCGGGCCCGTGCGTGTGAATGCTGCTGCTGCAAGTGCAAGGGCACAGGGGGCAAAAACCTTTCGGCGGATCCAGACTTAGGGGGCGCCGCGCCGACGGCCGCCGCCTTTTCCGAGCTTCTGATGCTTTTTTTGTGGCGAACGGCTTGCCCAGGAGCATTGCGCCCCTGCAACAGAAGTCGCGGGCATGTTTTTTGGGAGGGTTGTGTGCTTTTTCTCAGCAGCGGTGGGTGCAGGGACCCATGGCGGCGAAGCGGTTGGTTCCAACACTCAGAACGTGCAGGCTGCGGGTCTCGAAAACGTGTGTGAAACGGAATGAAGTGACCCTATGGCATCGGCCTCAACACCTCTGTCGTGCCAAAGCGTCTCCAGAGGCAGCAGCGAGACGCGGCGCGCGTGCCTGGCCGCCGCTCCTTGAGGGGAAGAGGGGGTGCGCGACAGGGGCCCGCGCCAAAGCCAAACATCATGTAAATCGAAGTGGCGGGAAGGTGCTTGGGCAAGCCTGGGACACCGTGTCGCACCAGAAAAGCGGGCGGAGGTGCGCCGCCGCTGGGGCGCGCAGGGGACCTGACTGGACGATAGAAAGTGCAGGTAAAACGGGCGTCGAGGACCGACCGGCCCGAAAGGCGCCCGAGGCGTTTGCAGCCTGAACCGATGAGAGTAAGTAATGCTACTGGGCATGGGAACTGCTATTCAGAGGTGCGACAGCGCCGCACGGGCGCTGCGCACCCTCCAGCCAAAAGGGGCGGCAGAGGGTCTGCGTGCCCAGCCACAGCCTCCCGTTGCAGGGCCCTGGCAACGCCGCCTGCGGGGCGGCGGCACTGCGGAAGCGACGGCGGCGGCGGCTCGCGACGGGGCCGCGCCGCAGGGGGGGTCACGCGACGGGTGCCATCTGGGGCGTCCTGAATGAGAAGGAGAAGGGCGTGTCCTCGGCAGCTTCTGGGAACCAGTTGCTGAGCATGTACGACTGCTCGCGCCACGGCGGCAGCGGCGTGCCGCTCGCGCGGAACGAGGTGTCCATCTGTGGCGGTTGGGCAGGAGCGAGTGGATGGAGGTCAGGTTGACAGGTCAAAACGGAAGGGGGTGTGGTTGACCGGGCAAAGCAGAGAGGGGAAGGCAGGGCTCCAGGGAAGGGATGGTGAATGCATGGACACAAACCATGCGCACCAGACTCTGCACATACAGACGAAGACCTATCGCACTGCAAGTTGGAGGACCTGACACGCAGACGCCTGCCGACGCGTTCGGACAAAGACCTATCGCACTGCAATTTGGAGGACCTGACACGCAGACGCCTGCCGACGCGTTAACGGGGTTCAAAACCAACCAAGTCGAAAGCGGGAGAGGGGGGCCCGGCGCACCTGCTCGCACATAAATGACACCAGGGGCTCCAGCCCCTCCGCCGTGCCTATCACGACGGCAGGCAGCGCCGCGACCAGCGCTCTGTAAACCGGCGACGCCGCCGCGATAGATGCGATGGAGAAGCGCTCGCGGAAGCTCGGGTCGACGACGAACATGGGGCTCTGCTGGTACTCGGCGACGTCAGCGGCCACGGAGGCGGCGCCGTCGCCGTCGGAACCGGCTTGCCCCGGCGCGCGCACGACAACGAACGTGTGCTGCGGCGGGCACAGGGCCGCCGCGCCGCCGCTGCCGCTGCCGGCGGCGCCGGAGGTGCGGCGGAGGACGCCGTCCGGCGTCGCCGCGGCGGCGCCACCGGCGGCGAAGGCGGCGGCGGCGGCGGAGTTGACCCAGGACGCGTTGCGGGGGCTGGCGCCGACGCCGCTGGGGACGCGCGGGCTGGCGGCGCCGGCGGAGCGCGGGGTGGCGGCGCCGGCGGAGCGCGGGCTGGCGGCGTCGCTGCGCGGACTGTCGCCGGATGCTGAGTCGCCGGCCGCGTCGGGGCCCTTGCCGGTGCGCAGCCAGCCGTCGTGGCCGCAGCACGACAACACTTCTAGGAACAGGGGCAGGTCTAGCGCAGCCCCATCAGCCGGGACGGCTGCTGCCTGCCCCGGCAGCGCGGCGCCGTCGATCGCAGGGGCCGTGGCGGGGGCCGCAGCGGCGTTGGCGGGGGCGGCGCTGCTGCCAGTGGTGGCGACGTTCAGAGCTGCGGCGGCATCGCGGGCAAGGCGGTCATAGTAGGATTGCAGCTCCACCGTGGCGGCGCCGTCGCCGCCATTGCTGCCGGGGCGCAGCGCGCGCAGCAGGGGGATGAGTCGCTCGAGAGCAGCAGCAGCGTCGCGCTCCTCTCGCAAGAAACCCTCGAAGCCCTCGATCTGGGTTGGTGGAGCATGATTGCAGCATGCAAGGGGATCAAGGGAAGCTAGGGAAGAGAGGTTGGCGCATGTCGTGTTTGGGCAGGGCCATGCGCTGTTGGTGAGTTGGGCGGCGGCCGTCCTCGTCGGCATGCCGATGTCATGCGCGACAACGCTCGCAGGTGCCAGGGCTGACCTCAAGGTCGAAGAGCAGCGAAGGCGCCTTCGCCGTGACCGCCATAGTCTTGATGGTCACGTAGATGCGCGCAGCTATTCTCCAGGCGGCCGTAAACCACAGACGAACTGATGACGAGCGCCAGGAGGACTGCAGCCGTCGTAGAAGGGTGTGTGGTGGAGATGTTTGAGAAGTAAAGCGGTAAGCAAACAAATTGGAAGTAAGCCGCTGCAGCGAGGCGATTTTGTAGGGCCCGAAAGATCCCTGTGCCGGAGAAGTTACCGCAGAGTAGCTGGGGTGGCGGGCGCAAAGCGAACGCTTCGTGTATTGCAGCCTGATTATTCGAGTTTTTTTTAAGGCTACGCAAGCGTTCGTGCCTGTCAAAGGGAGGCGGGGCGCAAAATGTGCCAGACAGACAGACTGCCTGTGCCTGGATGAATCGTGCGCACCAGTGCATCCAAATGGAGTGTCTCGACCAAAAAACACCATTCTAAAAATCTTTACAGGCCGAACCTCTAACTCAGTATCACATCTCTATGCAGGAATTGAGGCAAGCAGTCTCGAGGCCTCGGTCATGGACTGGCGATGCACGCGAGAGCCTGCCATCATGGGCAAAAGCCTGCTAACGTGGGCATGCGCTGCGGCAACCTGTTGACTCGCTACATTGCCACAGGTATGTCATACACAGCATACGACACCAACTGATCTCATGCACATGGTGCCCGAAGTGGGCATGATGGCTGGCGAACTCGATGGACCATGGATGGGTCCCAGCAAGCGCTTTCGGCGACGCTGCTGCTGGAGTCCTGCAGGAACCAAATCAAGCACTGCTGTGCTCAAAGCTGTCAACATGTCAGCATGTGATGCGCTGGGGCGCCTCGATCGGGGCAGGCGTTCGCTGGTACCCCAGATGCACCGGGGTTGGGCGTGCAACACGCATTCAGGGAAAATGTGAGCGCCCGGCAAGAGCATCGCATGCTGCTTCAAGCATGCTATCCTCGCATGTCGGTGAGTCTTGCACCATGCCACCGGCCGCAACTGCGGATTGCTGGCTACGCATTTGGCGTTGACAGGTGCATTGAATTTTGACTGGGTTGCAAGCTTGCCAAGGAATCAACGGTGCACAAACCATGGTAGGAGGCAGTGCAGCGCTCGATGTGATTGCCTGAATTTTTGAAGAGCGTGTGTATATAATCCTTTTGTATACTGGCAGGGCTGCCTCGGCTGGAGCCAGTTTTATACACACAGGAGCAAGAGGGGTCTAGTCCTCGCGGTGGGTGCATTGCTGAATCCTTTTTTGTGCGATGCTTTGAAGGTCAGACCGCAGGTGGCCGCGTGCCGCGGGTGGACCACTTGCTGGGGAAGCGGCCATTGCCTAGGTGCAAGCCGTCATGCTTGAGTGAAGCATCGGCGGCAATGGATGCCAAAAATATTACAACGATAAACAGCGTGCTAGGCGCGAGCAGGCGCAACTGACGCAGTGCGCAGCAAAGCACCAGTAGCAGCGCGCCGGCAGCGTCCACTCCCGCACACATGTGTGTTGCGCGTTACCTCTGCACCATCCTCAAACAGAATTAACATATTCATGAGTGCCATCAGACCAGCATGGCACTTGCACCCTCTGCTGTCACCCCTGGTACCACCCAGCCCATCCAAGTTCCCTGCACAACACCCCACTCCCCACCACGCCGCACCCGCCCGTCACAGCGGCGAGCAGCGGCAGCAGCAAGAGCGGCAGCAACAGGGGCGGCCGCACGGCAGGCATAGCGCGGGTCTGGCGGGATGTCTGTCCTGGATACCTTGCAGTCGACGGCCAAGATGAGCCAAGTGCTTAATATGGCCTCAATAAGGCCTCGTATCGTCCAGGTGCGTGGGGGGTGCTTAGGCGCGTGTTGGGTGCAGCTGGGCGGCGCTCAACTGAGTGACAACCTGCAGGGTGTGGGGGTTGCTCTGCCGTTGCTTGGAGCGTTGCAGGCAGCGGGCAGTGGAGGTGAGCTGCGGCCCAGAGTCGAGTGCGGTTTGCAGTTCTACGCAGTCAGTCAGCGCGCCGCCAAGCCTGCTGCAGAGCCCGTCGTTTCAATAACACTGGGGCCAAGCGAGGTCGCTGAATCACGGCGCTGGCGGCGTCCGCAGCCGCAGTGCGCGCGCGCATGCTCGTTCAAGCCGTTGCCGCATCCGTCGCCGTTGCCGCATCTGTGTCCAGCGCCGAGGGTCGTGCCGGCATCCCACCACCTTGACCGCCGCCAACCGCCACAAATAATGCGCGCCGCCCTTAGGTGGAGTATGCTGTGCGTGGAGAGATCGTGCGGAGGGCTCAGGAGATAGCAGAGGACCTGGAGAAGGGCCACGGGGAACACCCATTTGACAAGGTGATCTGATCTCGCTCTTGAATGATCTGATCATGTGATGGGTCACCACCGGGAGGCTCAGGCAGCGGGCTGCACTGGATTGGAACGCAGCCGACCAGGGTAGCCGTTTTCTGATGTGATGCGTGGCCCTGAAATGGTTTTGACGACCTAGTCTCCTGCGCTTCGCCTGCGCCCTCCACTGTGAACGTCGCCTCCAATCCAGGTGGTGTGGTGCAACATCGGCAACCCCCAGATCTTGGGGCAGAAGCCCATCACCTACTTCAGACAGGTCCTCTGCCTCTGCGAATACCCAGAGGTGCGGCTTTGCTGCTGCTGGCCGACCCGGCACATTGAGTGCGCTGCGCCGATTTCACGCAACTCTGCGCATGCCCGCTTGCGAGGTCGTCAACGCCGAAGCATACCTGCCTCAACTGGTGCAGCGAGTGACGAATGCATGTGTCCACCATAAACGCAGTTGCTGAAGCACCCAGAGGTGACGGCGCTGTTCCCTGCTGATGTCATTAAGAGAGCAGAGTGAGCTTCCCCGCCACGCATCGCCAGTCAGCTGCGTGTCTCCAAGCGACCGCGTCCCTGCAGGCCAAACTTCGCTCTGCAGCAGCTGTGGTGGCACCACGCTTGTTGCACCCGGGCGCCTCAACCTAAGCTGTTTTCCGGGAGCAGGGGCACAGGTGCGCTCACCTGTCCGCAGCCAGTCAGGCCGACAGCAACCCTCATCAGGGCCCCACAGTGTCGTGCGTTTAGTAACCGCTGCAACCACCGCAACCGCAGGCAGTTTTTGGCCGAGATCCCTGGTGGCCTGGGTGCCTACAGCGACAGCGCGGGCGCCGCCGTCTGCCGCCGCCAGATCGCGGCCGCCATCGAGCGCCGCGACGGCGTGCCCTGCGACATGAGCGAGCTGTACCTCACGGTGGGCGGTTTGACCGAGGTTTGACTGGCGTGATTCACCTGTGGCATGACCTTGATGTGGCTGGTGGTCGAGATGCGTTTGACTAGGGGGGTGACCGAGCAGTTTGAGGAGGAATTTGACAACGATGGTTCACGCGGCTTCGCTTGTTGCGCGGTGGCAGCTGCTGTGCCGACGCTGGTTGCAGACCGGGCGGCCGCTTCCCGTCCGAGGCCCAGGCAACACCTGCGCCCCAGGAGCACCTTGCTCCCGCCGGCCCGCCCTTGCAACTCTGCGCAGGACGGGGCGTCACCGGGTGTGCACTACCTAATGGAGATGCTGATCCGCGACAGCAGCGACGCGTGGCTGGTGCCCATTCCGCAGGTGAGGCCACAGCCTTAGTGTACGCGGCTGTGAGCTGTGCTTACTCCATGCTTAGTGGTGACGCCGGGCTCGTCGGTGCCAGGGCGGGCAGTGCAGCTGCCATCTGGCTGTAGCGCGGGACGCGCCTTCGGCTTCGGTGCCGGGCATCCCTGATGCTTACCTGCATCAGCCAGCGCCGCACCCGCCGTCCGACTCCACGTCACCTGTGTCACCCGCGTCACCCGCGTCACCCGTGCAGTACCCGCTGTACAGCGCCACCCTCACCCTGTACGGCGGCCAGCTGGTGCCTTACGAGCTGGACGAGGCCGCCGGCTGGGGCCTCAACACGGCCGCGCTGCAGCAGCAGCTCGCCGCCGCGCGGACGCGGGGGCTGTGCGTGCGCGGTCTCGTAGTAATTAACCCCGGCAACCCCACCGGCCAGTGCCTGTCGCGTGAGCGAGGGGGCGTCCCCGGCCCGGGGCGCGCCAGGGCAGGGAGCCGTGGTGTACCTGCGCCGCGTCAGGGGCTCCAGTGCTGGCTGGGAGGCTGCAAGGGCTGCCGTGATTGCCAGCCAGCACCGAAGTGTGCTAGTTCCACCATCCCGCTATCCCACATGTCTACGCTGCAAACCCCGCGCTTTCATCTTTCCTGTTGATCACGACATGTCTCCCTGGCTTCCAGTTGAGAACCAGGAGGAGATCGTGAAGTTCTGCGTGCAGCACGGCCTCGTGCTCATCGCCGACGAGGTTTACCAAGTGAGTCACAATCATGATCTGTTCTTGCGTCCTATGATGAGGGGTTCAGCGCTCATTGATGGTGCTGGGTCGGCAGCCTTGGCAATTGTGCCTCGGGTGTGGGCGCCTTGCTGTCATGTCGGCAGCTGCCCCTGCCATCCGCTTTGAAACCCTCCCAGCGACCTCGCTCACAGATTGTTGGTAGAGCGGCCTGCAAACCATTTTTTACCCCCCAAGCACAGCCCGTTCTACACTTGCATGCCTGAGGTAACCACCAACCGCCACCAACCGCCACCTGCCACCGCAGGCAAACATCTACGCCCCCAACCGCTCCTTCCATTCTTTCAAGAAGATCGCCCACCAGCTCAGGGCCCCCTGCCCCCTGGTGTCCCTGCACAGCACGTCCAAGGGCTTTGTGGGAGAGTGCGGGCGGCGCGGCGGTTACATGGAGGTTTTGAATTTTCCGAGGGAGATCCACGAGCAGGTGGGATTTTTTGAGCTGCCCTCCTTCCATTCGAAACTGCACTTTGCCAAGAGCATACCGGTCGCGTTGGATCTGTCTTGAGCAGCTGAAACGTCAGCTTGTTTGGGCGGCGCTCAGCATGCCTTGCCGTGTCCTCACTTCCGGCGCGGCCAGCCAGCGAACTTCACGTTTCAGCCGACAACAGCAAACGGCCCCGGCGCGAAGGTAGCACGTGCATGCGTGGTCACGTGTGTTGCGCGTTGTCGCACCCCTCGCCCTCGCCTCACTCCTCTCCTCCCCCCTCTCTCCTGGCAAGCTGCGCTTCGACGGCCGCCTTTGCCCCTGCCCTTCCCCAAACCCTTCCAAACCGTGTGAGCAGATCCTGAAGCTGGCGTCCATCAACCTGTGCCCCAATGTGTCAGGCCAGATCTGCTGCACACTCATGATGACGCCACCAGAGGAGGGGGACCCAAGCCACGAGCTGGTGCGCTAACACACACACATGCGCAGCACACCGCATGCACCCCTGTGCACTGCAGTCTCCGCGCCCAGCTCTGCTTTCGCGCGATGCCTAGGAGCGCCGCCTGGTGGTCCCCTGCAGCCGTAGGGTTTCTCCATCGCCTGTTGTTTGGCGCGCGGGCGGCGGCCGTCCATGCCGTCGGCCCCTCGCTCCGCCTCACACCCGCCCGCTCGCGCGCGCGACTGCGTTTTCGCCCCCGCTCGGCGCCCGGCGGCCGTCCTGCGCCCGCGCAGTATGTGGCCGAGCGGGACGGCGTGCTGACTAGCCTGGCGCGGAGGGCGGAGATGCTGGTGGCGGGGCTGAACGGGCTGGAGGGCGTCACCTGCAACGCTGCGGAGGGCGCGCTGTATGCGTTCCCCAGGTGGGGGCTGATGTTTGCGTGTGTGCGTGTGTGTGTGCACGTGTATGTGTGTGCACGTGTGTGTGTGTGTGTGTGTGTGTGTCTGTGTGTGTGTGTGTGTGTGTTTTGTCGTGTGTGTGTATGCGTGTGCGCATGTGATTGTGTGTGTGTGACTGCACATGTG
>NW_014012637.1:0-17875 GCF_000611645.1 Monoraphidium neglectum
GGGCTGGGGTGGGGCTGGGGTGGGATTGGGAGAGTTGGTAATGGCGGCATCAAGAAGTGGGGTGACATATGGGAGGTCTAGACTCTGCAATGTCCACAAAAGGCCTCGGCTTGATTCAAAGGCAAAGGCGGCTGCCTTGGCGTCCGCTGCGGAGCACAGCTGCGGGGCAAGCTCCCAAACCTGGGTCTGTCAAAGTAGGCACCAAGCGGCCCACTGCTCCTGCGCTCCCAAGCCCGCACCTGCCCCCCAAACGTGATGCCGAGGGTGTTGGCGTGCTGCGGCATGATGGACTGAGTCATGTAGGCCGTCGTGGCCGCCGGCGAAACGCGCGCCTTCTCGCCGTTGGCGCGCCCGTCCAGCGTGGCCGGCAGCAGCGTCAGCGGCGGCGGCAGCGTGGGGCAGCCCTCCCTGCACGGGCGCGGGCGCGGGCGCGGGTGGGCGGGGGTGGTGGGCTTGACGCGGCGTCGTTCATCTTCTCAGCGGCCAATGATCAGCGCAAGTACTCAACTCTGCGCTGCGTGCGAGTGCTTATTGCGGGCGGCCTGCAAACTCAAGGAGTCCAACAGTCGCCTCCCCCCCAAAGACACGTGACATTTAGACGTGACAACGAGGACGGGGCACGAGCGAAACGGCGTTGCAAGGCCCAGTCCGCAGCCGCAATGCAGAGCACACCGGGACATGCCGCGGCACATCACCTCGCGCCCCAGCGCAGCACGACGCGCGGCGCAGCGTGGCAGCGTGGCAGAGCGGGGCCGCCGCGCCGCACCTGTGAGTCACGGGCCGCAGCCGCGAGTTCTCCACCTCCTCCGCGCGCCTCGGGTCCGACGCCAGCGACTGCCGTCGTGCGAGGCGCGCCTGCCTGCGGCCCTCCGCCTGCTCGTAGGTGGCCTGCTGCTCTGGGCCCGCGGGCACGATGCGCGGCAGGGGCTGGCGGAGGGAGAAGGGTGGGATGTGCATGGATTCGTGCATGGGTTTGGGAGCGTCAGAAAGGGTTAAGGACAGATTGGCCGGGTTTGGGGAGTTCTGAGCTGTCTGCAACCGTGCGGTCGGAGGAGTCGTGCGGGGTGCTCCGCAACGCCCGCAGCACACGCCAGCGCGCAAGCGTGCGCGAGAGCAGGCGCCCCCGCCACTCGCCCGCCAGCCCGCACCCGCGACTTCGAATCCTGGGCCACCAGCGCCGCCGCCGGCGTGGTGGCCGCGGCGGCGGACGCAGCCGCGGCGGCCGCGGCGCCGCGCTGGGCGCGGCCCCTGAGGGACACAAATGTGAGGTACGCGCTGCAGCAGTGGTAGCGCACGCCGGTGCGCATGTCCTCAGCCTCGACGCGCACGCCGACCTATGGCGAGGCGTGAGGGGTTGGGAGGGTGGTTGAGGCGGGGTGGAGGGCTGAGGGCCCGCAGGGCGGCCGGCGGCCAGAGCAGCTTTTGCAGGGGGCGGGCTCCAGGGGACGCAGATGCGATGCATCGAAGCCACGTGTGCGCGCGCGCACGCATGTGTGTGTGTGCGTGTGCGTGTGCGTGTGTTTGTGCGTGCGTGCGTGCGTGCGTGCGTGCGTGCGTGCGTGCGTGCGTGCGTGCGTGTGCGTCTGTGTGCACACGTACAAAACCCCCTTGGCCGCACCTCCATGCTGCTGCTGAACGTGCGGTTGACCATGGCCGCCACGATCACCACCTGCCCCAGCCTGCAGGGCCGGATAAAGTGCACCGCGTCGACGCTGATGGTGACGCAGGGGCCGCGCGCGAGGGTCTTGGCGGACAGCCCCGCGCAGACGTCAATCCAGGAGAGCACCTGGGATTCAGGGTTCGGGTGGGCAAGGGGTTGTTGCATGCACGCACACACGTCCATACAAACGCATGCGCGTCAGGGACGGAGCAGTGATTCTGCGGTCTGGGAGGCGTTGCCGCACGCGCCAGGTGAGGGGTTGAGGTCTGGAGCGGATGGGCGGAGAGAGGGCTGATAAGAGCGGGCGCTTCAACCCCCAGCGGCACGGTGCCGGCAGCAGCAGCAGCAGCAGCAGCAGCAGCAGCAGCAGCAGCAGCAGCAGCATCAGGTGCCGCGCAAATCAAACCATCAGCCTGACAGGTCACGCGTGCTACGGCGAGGCCCCTTTTTGCTGAGGGTGTGGCTCGCTGGCTCGCGCTGCTCTCATGGAGATGCCATGAGTGATGATTTCGATGATAAAGATAATGCCCTACCTGGCCGCCGGTGCAGATGCCCAGGCCGTCGCATTCTGAGGGGGCCACGATCTGATTCATGACGATGCGGGTCGTCTCCATGGGCACCGCCGCCGGCAGCGGCACCGCCGACGGCGGCGCGGGCGGGACGGCCACTGCCGACAGCGCCTGCGCGAGCGCGCCGCCGCTGCCCTGGCGCGCCGGCGGGGTCGGCGGCGCGGCGGCGCCGCTGTGGCCTGGGGCGGCGGCCGATGAGAAACGGGGTGTTTCAGGCGGGGATGAGGGGTCAGAGGCGTGCTGCCAAGCCAGGCTTGCACCCAACACATTTCACCCCCCTAGCTTGCTCTGGCCGTGCGCTTGCCCAGCGCAGCGATGCTGTGTCATGCGCACAGTCCGCCGCCAGCAGCGCTCAACTCGCGCCCCAAAAGCGGCGTGCGCGTGGTGCGCTCACCGCTGGCGTCGGACACTCTGGGCGGCGCGGGCGACTGCGCGTCGAGCGGCGGCGCAGCCCTGGGCGCACCCGCCCCGTTGGTGGCTGCGGCCACCACCAGCGCCCTGGACTGCTCTGGCCGCTGCAGCTTCTCCTGCTCCTTCTCCTTCTCCTTGAACTGCTGCTGCTGTTCAACCTGAGCCTGGGCGAGCCGCAGCGCACGCAGCTGCTCCTCCGCCGCAGCGAGGCGCTGCTGCAGGTCCAGCAAGGCGTCAGTTGTTGGCGCTGCTGCGCCGCTGGCGGTCGGCTTGGACACACACGACCCCATGGCGAAATTGAACTGCGTTGGTCTAATCCATGTACATGCCTGAGCTGCTGCGGCGGAGCCCGCCAAAACACGAGCGTAGGCTGCGCACTCCAAATTTGCCCGCGTCAGCAGCCCCCGAGTTTTACGCAGTCTCCTATCGCATTCCTGAACGAGCTAATTTGCTGCAGCATTCTTTGAAAATTGAATAGGACAACTTCACACATACGTGGGCCAGCACAAGAACGACTTTCTCTCACCAGCCGCGAGTGACCCAATCGCTGGCAGCTGATCTTGATCAATGCACCCGCCACAGAGATGACCAGGAGCATCCTGATCTCTCTGCTGCTGTGCGCGGCGCACGCGGCGGCGGCCTGCGATCGCCTGTTGCTGTCGGGGGCGGCGGGTGCCGGCGGACGCAGCGCATTTAGCTGGACGCTTACGAATGCGAAGCGATCCGTGTCGATCCCAGCGGCTGTCCCTGGCTACGCTCTCGAAATCTTGAGGGTGGCAGGCATCGTGCAAGACCCTCTATACCGGTGCGGGACATAGCACGCCCGCCCTCGGCCAGTTGGACACAGGCTACCACAAGCCTCGTCGCTGTGCGTGACCGGGGCCCAGCCCTCAACTCAACCCCCATTCGCCCCACGATCAGCACGCAGGCATGGCCTTCTACAACCCCATCGAATCCCTGAGCCTAGATTTAGCAGCGCGCTCACAAGCCCCCCCCCCTCGCTGCGCCTTGCACCGACTTCCAACCCCCGCATCCACAGGCAGCCGCCCGAAATTCCAATCCTTTAATTCCGCGCCCCCCACGCCGCCAGGTTTGGCGAGCTCGAGGCCCGATGGGTGGCGCAAGACACCTGGAACTTCACAGTGGTGTGGCCGTCCGAGCGCCACGCCGCGCTCGCCGCGCGCGCGGCCGTCGTGCTGCGGCTCGCAGGTGTGGATGCAGCGGGGCGCGTCAACCTCAATGAGCGCGACGTGGCGCTGACCGACAACTCCCACAGGTGTGCTGCATCTGGACAGCCAGCCCCGCCTATGCTCGTCCCCAGGACCGGCCCTTTTGCCTACTCGACTTCCGCCGCCCTCCCCGCCTAAGCACTACGTAGGGGCAAGCGGAGGGCACGGCGTGCGTCCGATTGGGGCGCAACGTCCGGTCGGACGATCATGCATGCAATGCTGTGCATGCATGGAGCATCGCATCCCCTGGGCATGCCAACACTCGACCCGCGCACCGCGATCTCCACGTTCCAGGCAGTGGGCTTTTGACGCGAAGCGGTTCCTGCGGGAGGGGGCCAACCTGCTGCAGATCATAATACGGCCGGCAGTCGAGGAGGCGCTGCTCCACAAGCGGGCGTACCCCTACCCCGTCCCCACCCTGGCGGTCAGCGGCCGGGGGCGGGGCTCATCTGCGACGCGCATGCGCCTGAGGCCCAGGGGTTGGTTTCAGATGACCATCGGGCTCCCTGATTGTTGATGCAGCTGCGGGCTGCCTACAAACAGTTTGCTGGAAACATTGTCAATGCAACTCCCACATCAGTGTTTGCAGAGTGCTCCTACACAGGCACGGCACGCCGAGGCAGGAATCGTTGACGCAATCACCGCACATTTGCATCCCAGCCCCTCACCGTCGGCCCATACACATGTATGCAATGCAATTGCATGCGCAGGCCCCCGGGGCCTGGGACGTCTACAATTTCCTGCGCAAGCCGGCCTCCGACTTTGGATGGGACTGGGGCCCCGCCTTTGCCCCCGCGGGCGTGCACGGCGTGGTGGAGCTGCTCGGCTTTGACAAGGCCCTGCTCACGGGTGAGTCGTGATGACGTCAGCACGCACGGGAGCCCGGCCGCAGGACGACAAGGATCGCAGCGGCAGCGGCAGGGGCAGAAGCTGTGCTTGGTGCAAGCGCCGCTCTACGCTTGCACGCGTCCTCGCGCCTCCTTGGCCGTCCTAAGCCCTAAACCCTGAAACTCAAATTCAGGTGCCAATGTTGACATCAGCAAGTGTGAGAGCGGCGCCAGCTGGCTGGTCCAGATCGAGGCCACCTTCCTGCTGCCACCTGGCGGCGACGCCGGGAAGCTGTCGGCGCGGATTGAGGCGCTGGGGGCGTACGCAGAGCAGCAGGTGCGTGTGCGGGGGCGGGCGTGCTGCATGCACCACGTGGGTGACCCCTGACCTTTATTGTTGGTCGCCTGCGGTGCTCCCAGCTCAATGTGGCCGCCCGCAATACACCCCCTCCTTTTGCTCAACGCCTCGGCTCGCACTGGTTGCCCCTCTCCGACAAAGGCGACGTCTCAAAACATTGACAAAAACACTCCCAAACCGCTTTTCCTCAAACAGGTGCAGCTGCAAGCCTCTGCGGGCGCCGCCGCCCCCGCCCCTGCCGTGGCGGAGGGGGTCGCCCGTGTCACCCTCAGCATCCCCACGGCCGGCCCCGAGCTGTGGTGGCCGGTGGGGCTGGGGCGGCAGCCGCTGTACGATCTTGTGATCGGGTTTGAACCTGATGGGGAGTCATGCGTGGCCCCCTCGGTCACATCCCTCAGATCATCCTCGGCAGAGGCCGGCAGCCGCGACATCGGCGCAAATTGCGGCAGTACCGGCGGCGGGGCGGGGGGTGCGGCCGGCGCCGCCGGCGGCGCGGCGCGCGCGGCGGAGGTGGAGGGTGACGGCTGCGGGTGGCTGCTGCGGCGTGTGGGTTTCAGGACAGTCGAGCTGGTGACAGATCGAGTGTCCCAGGCTGAGCAGGAGCTGATGCCGACTCCTGAGGACGCCACGTCATCAGATCAAGACGTCACCCCAGATCACGGGCTGGATGATGTGGCGTCCCCGCCAATCAAGGGCGCCGCCGGCCAGGCGGGCTGGGGCATCACGGGCGACGGCCGATGGGTCAACGCCCAAGGGGCGGCGACCAAGGGTGCCTGGTGGTTCCCGGCGCGGAAGCCGGACAGGCAGTGGCCGCAGCCGCCCGGGCACGAGCGGTTCGAGCCGGCGGATGCGCAGGGGAGTGTGTTCTACCTTCGGGTCAACGGGGTGCCGGTTTACGCCAAGGTGGGTGGGTGATCCGAGATCAGAAGGATCTGATGGCATCCCAACAGGCCCACCGCACGCACATCCAGTGCTCGGCCCCATTCACCTGCCAACCCCACCCCTCTGTTCCTCACGTAGGCTGCTATCCACCCATCTGGGTGTGCGCCTCCCCGGATTCCAGCAACCCTCCCTGGCTCGCCCTCATCCACCCCCCTCAATGCCTGCGGCCGCCCAGCCCTATCCAGAGTGCTGAAATGACTCTCTGCCCCCCCTTCAGCCGCCACACTCCCTCTTGCCACCTGCAGACATATCCTTGCACCACCGCGCCCGCATCACTCGCGCCCACCCCCCCCACAACCACCTCCTACCAGGGTGCCAACCTGATCCCCCTGAGCGTGCTACCGACCAACGTCACCGGGGCACACCTGAGGCGGCTGCTGGGTGACGCCCTGGCGGCAAACATGAACATGGTGGGGCCGCGAGGGGGACGGGGGGTGCTCCAGCGAGGGATGTGCAGCGGCCGTGGGGTTGGGTGTCGATAGTCGGTGTGCCGAGGCAAATGCAGAGGTTCAAGGTATGTGGACGGGCTGGCTGTGAGCTTTGTGTGCGTGACATGACTTGAAGAAGGATCCAGCTGCTGGCCCGCCTCCCTGCAAACCAATGTGCCGTGTGGCGCCCTCACTATACTCCGCATCCGCCCCTGTCAACCCCCGTCCGATCCCTGCGATCGCCCCACGACGCCGGTCCCCGCCGCCACCCCATGGCAGGTGCGCATCTGGGGCGGCGGTGTGTACCCCGATGACGCACTCTACGACTACGCCGACTCACACGGCATCATGATCTGGTGGGCCCTAGATCTTCCCCTGTCAGCTGGATTCATGCAAACCGTCACCTCACTCGCCCCGCACGCTGCGTGTAGTTCGGCCTGCCACTGCTGCCCAAACTTCAGTCCCACGCTTGTGTGCCGTGTGGCGGGCCGGCTTCCTCATTTCTTCCCGCCCACTTGGCTTGCCTACCCACGCTGGTTTGCCCCCCACCCATCCACCCAGCCCCGCCGCATATCTCCGCACCCAACCTCGCCCACACACCCCTGCTGGCATCCCCATCCCTTCCCGTTCCTCTCGTTGCAGGCAGGAGGCCGCGTTTGCGTGCGCCCCCTACCCTCGTGACCCCACATTTCTGGCCAACGTGGAGGAGGAGGTCACCCAACAGGTGGGGATTGGCAGCCTGCAGATGGGGCTTGCCTAGGGTTTAGGATTAAAGGGCTTGCAGGTGGGCCTGCTTTGCAGGTGGTCGCTGGCGTCAGTGCAGGGCTCGCGTACAGGCCTGGCACGCCGGCTGGACGCAGCCACAGCCATTGCGCCGAAACTCACTGTTCAAGGCCCCCTGGTCTCAGGGGTCGGGGTTCTGAGGGAGGGGGGAGTGTTGCCTTCAAGCTGCTGCCAGTTGCGCCTGGGTGCTGCTGATTTTAATTGAACCAGGGTAGTATACTCCTTGGGACCTGCACGCGCACACAATCAAGCTGCCAGCGCCTCGCAAAACACCGATCTGAAAATTGCCATGCACCATTAATTAAATGCCGACGGACCCACATGCACCCCATGCCTTGAAAATCACAACCGCTACAGGTCCGCCGCCTCAGCTCCCACCCCTCAATCGTGATCTGGGGCGGCAACAACGAGGTCGAGGCGTCGATGGAGTGGTACGAGGACACCAGATCAAACCTCGGGCTGTACGCCGTCGATTACGCACGACTGTTTGTGGACACCATCGGCGGCGTTGTGCGGCGGGTAGGGCTGGGCTTGGCTGTAGGGCCCGTCTGGGGAGGGCGCATTGGCAACGGCACGGGCCAGTGTCGAGCCTTTCAAGCCTGCGCCTCAACATGCACGCACTCTGATGCTCTTCTACCTGTACACATTTACAAAGGACACATGCTTTAAATCTAATAACTCCAAACAATGATATTGATACCGCCCGCTTGCAGAGCACCAGGTTCTCGCAGGGCGTTTGCAACACCCACATCAGCACTCTTCCATTCTGCAACGTGGTCGACCGCCCTTGTTCAAGCGTCGGTATGCCCAGATACTGATCCGCATGCACGCTTTGCTCGCGCGCTCGAATTCCCTGCCGCCACCGCAGATGCTGCCCTCTACGCCGTACGTGGACAGCTCCCCCAGCAACGGCATGGTCAGCCCCGCGTTGGAGGTCAAACGCTGGTCAAACGCGCAGGCAAGCACGCGAGAAGCGCCTGGCGGCCCGTGTCACTCTTTCTGAGGGCCCTTCACATGTGCAACTTTATTGATGGTGTGCAGCCAACGGGTGTGCTGGCGGGCCTGCAGATGGGTATCATTTATGGAACGCGTGTGTGCCTTTCGTCGTGCAACTTTCCGGACAGTGGCTCATGTCCACTGCTCATGCCCCGACCACCCCGCAGGACCCGTCGCATGGTGACGTGCATTACTACAATTACGCCGCAGACTGCCAGGTGAGGCTCCTCCTGTTTGTTATAGCCATGGCCATGCCGTTGGCGTGCAATGACGCGTGTGTGTGTGTGTGTGTGTGTGTGTGTGTGTGTGTGTGTGTGTTACCTCAGGGGTTGCTTTCCGCCCTGGCCCATTATCACACGCAAGCGCGCTGCTTGTGTGTATGCAGTACGTCGCGCATGCCGGCGCTCATCAGTGGCGTCCAGGCATCCCTGTGAGCCCCTCGCCATGCACTACTTTGCAGGACTGGCGCCACTACCCCAAGGCCCGCTTCATTTCAGAGTATGGCTGGCAGGTGGGAGCCATTCTAGCATAGACCTTTACGGATGTATTGTGCACTTGCGACAAGCTGGCACAGTTGTACAAGGCGATGATTCATCAAATCATCCATGCTGCACCAT
Source organism: Monoraphidium neglectum (assembly GCF_000611645.1). Taxonomy (NCBI): domain Eukaryota; kingdom Viridiplantae; phylum Chlorophyta; class Chlorophyceae; order Sphaeropleales; family Selenastraceae; genus Monoraphidium; species Monoraphidium neglectum. The sequence goes on from NW_014012637.1 coordinate 8,821, forward strand.
TGACGCTCGGAACCCGCCCTCTGGCCCTCCCTGGGTGCGTGCTGTGTGCACGATTCCCCCCAGCCACGGAGCCGATCGCTCCGGCTGCGGTGCACCCCCCAATACACGGGCTGCGGCGCTGCGCTGGCTTTCCTTTGTATCGTTTGTCCTCTTTTTTTTGTATCATGCATCACCCTTCCCCCCCTCCATCCACACAAAGCACACACAAAGCACACACCATTCCAGGGACCCCTCTCTTGTCCGGCTGGCGACCACCCGCCCGCATCTCCTGCCCGAAACACCTGCACGCCCCGGTGCCCTTCTCATGGCACTGATATGACCCCAAAAGCAAACAACCATGCGCGCAACATATGGCCCCCGCTTATAACACCCCCCCTCTGCCAGAGCTACCCCTCGTGGCCCACCTACAGCGCCGCCACAGCGCCTGAAGACTGGAGCCTCCAATCCCAGATGCACGAATTCAGGTAGGGTTCAGGCTTCAGGGTTAGGGTACAGGGTCCCTGCCACGACTTCAGGTGGGGTCCCCTTCTGATTTTGCGATGCCTGATACTGGACAGAGCCGGCTTTGCTTCACCACCGACCTGCATCATGCGCCTGCAGCCCCTCCCTCTTCCCCTCCACCCGACAAGCCACCGCTCCGACGGGACCCCGTTGCTCGCCGCCGCTCCCCTCGACGCAGGCAGCGCCACCCAAACGGCACGCGCGAGCTCCTCGCCCAAATGAATCGCCGCTTTAAGCTGCCGCCGTCCTGGCAAAACGTGCTGAGTCAGCAGGCGGGAGCTGACACGGGCACAGGGCACCACACCAGGGAGCTGCTGGTTTCAAGAGACCGGGACAGGGTGGAGATCAGGGATCATGATCCGGATTGGGATCTGAGGGGCAGTGGAGATGGGGCTTTGAACGAGGAGAGCAGCAGGAGCACAGGGAGGTCTGCTGCGAAGACGAAGGGGCAGGAGCAGCAGGAGTATGAGTCATGGATCTACCTGACACAGGTGGGGAGACTGGTGTGTGACCGTGATCTCAGATCAGCAAATCTTGATCTTGCAACTCTGTCAAATAAAATGCATCTATGTCAAATGAACTGGTAGCGTATGAAGCCGGTGAGGCTCCCCTTGACTCATGGGGCCTTCTTTTGGTGGTGTGCTGTGCCAAGCGCCTAGCAGTGGTTTTGTGCAGCAGGGCAAGTAGTACGAGGAATGCAAGAATGGGCTTGCTGTCGGGCTGCCAGCCCCAAGCGCGTGCTGACCCCCTCGCCCTTGCGCGCCCCTCGGCGACTCCCTTGCCACCCTCCAAAAACAAACCGCACACCACAAACATGGCAACGTTGCCGATGACAACGACGATCACCACGCCAGCCGCACCCCCCCCCCCCCACACACACACACCGCCAAAGGTCCAGCAGCTGCTGTGCTACGACACGTCCATCGGCCTCTGGCGCCGCCTCAGATCACAGCCAGGCGTGATGACCATGGGCGTCCTGTGAGTGCGCGGCCCGAGCGGCCCGACAAAGAGCGAGCTTGCACGCCGGCGCGCGGTGTATGCTGTGCAGCCGCAAATATGAGCAAGATACTTCATGATCTGCCAGATCTGCCAGCTCAGGGCTTGCGCCTGCGTGCAGGCGCACCCGCGGCCGGGCGGCTCGTCCATGCCGGTGTGCATGCCGCTGTCTTTCAGCCAGCAAAGCGACTGTCATTCGGCTGTCATCCGGCCCAATCCTCAGCGTGCTCAGCCTCGTCACCCACCTCAAACAGCCCCCCTGGCCCGCCCAACCCCCTACCACATCCACCGCACTCACTGCAACCCCCCGCACCCATCCCCCAACCACACCCACTGCAACCCACAGTACCCACCCATTGACCGCATCCATCACACATTCCCTGCACCCACTGCACCCAAACGCAGCTACTGGCAGCTGAATGACATCTGGGCGGGCGCCAGCTGGAGCAGCATAGACCACGGCGGCCGCTGGAAGCCGCTGCACTACGGCGCGGCGCGGCTGTTTGCCCCCCTGGCGCTGTCAGTGGCCGAGTCAGAGGACGGAGCATTGGAGGTGGGGATCAGTTTGGGGCTGTGTGTGTGTTTCCTTTCAGATTGGCAAGGAGGGAGACAAGCGCCCCTGAAGGCTAGGCCGGGGGGCTTGGGAGGATGCTGCTATAGCTGTTTGATATCGTGTGTGTTTGGGGGCGGGGACGGGCCCACACGGCGAGTGCCGCCGCACGCTTGACGGCGGGCAAGGGTGAGGGGTGCCTCGGTGCAGAATGATGGTGAGGCTTGAAGGGGTTGGTAGGGTGGTTGTGTGGGTGGGGGGGACTGCGCATCAGGGATGCAAGCGGGGCGAAGCAAGGTACGTTTTCAGTCGCTGGGGGGGGGGGGTCACAAGTCTGGCGGAGCAAGGGAGAGGGGTTGAGGGGGACTGTCTGGGTATGCCAGGGGGTCCGCTGCAGGGCTGTGGGCAAGGCCACAGGCACAGAACAGAACTTGGTTGAGGATTCTGGTGCAAAGAGCCTCAGAGCTGCAGGCTCACTGGGACTTGAACAGGGGACATTTGTGCCGAGTGCAAAAACACAATGGCGAGCTTTGAACTCGCACATGCTTGCCACCACCCTCCGAGCACCGCCGCCCGCCTGGACGCGCCCCGCCCGGCCGGCGGACCCTGTTGGATCCCTGTCGAGAAGGAGAAAATCCTCTTGTGGGCAGCTAATCTGCCCCTTCGACTGCCAGCGACACCCGACGCTTCTGGCCCCACCACCTGCGACACCCCTCTGTCAGCACCACCCGCCATAACAACCTATCACCACCCTTCCGCGGCAACTCTTGCTCACATCAGGTGTACGCCATCAGCGACCTGCGGGAAGCGATCACTGTCGATATCAGAGTCGCCGTCCACTCTGTATCATCATCAGCAGCACCTGAGCAAGGCGGCGACGGCGACCGCCGCCGCCCACACCTCGGCCGCGGCGAGGCGGGCAGCGGCGGAGCGTGCAGCGGGAGGGACCGAGCCGCGGCGAACGCGGGGACGGCCCGCGCGGGCGGCGCAGTGGTCAGGGTGCCGGGCGGCGCGGCGGCGCGCGTGTTCAGCTCGAGCGTCGAGGTGTTGCTCTCGAAGCTGCCCGGCTGCACACGGGACGCGTGCTTTGTGAATGTGTTCGCGACGCCCGCCGCCGGCCGCGGCCGCGGTGCCGACGGCGGCGGCGGCGACGGCGGCGAGGCCGCCCCTGCTGCGGCAGAGGCGACCTACTTCCTCGGACCGTTCAAAAACCTGCCGCTGAGGGACCCCGAGATCCGGACCTCGGACTTCGAGCGCGCCCCCGGCCGCGGCGACGCCGTGACGTTCGTCGTGGCGGCGCGCGCCGCGGCGCCGCTCGCGTTTTGGGAGGCTCCGGGCCTGGCCGGGCGGTTCTCTGACAATGCAGTCACCCTGCTGCCTTGCGAGCCAAGGGTGATCACTTTTTTTGCTGCCGACGGCGCTGGCGTCACCCCGCAGCAGCTGCGGCGGGAGCTGCGGGTCACCAGCCTGTGGGACCACCAGCAATTCTAGAGAGTCGAGTAGTTGCTGTTGACTCGGTGTTTGGGTTTGGCACGTCGATGCATGGTGACATTTGATGTTTGGCCTCCTCAAGCCAATGGTGTCGGCGCCGTACATGCTGATGATTGGAAATTTGTTGCGGTCGCGCGTTGCACTGCAAATCTGCACAGCAACTGCTGCCCACCGCAGACCTTGCAAGCCGGCAGCAGCACACGCGCAGATTATATGCAGCCCTCCTGCATGGCTGCGCCCGCAGCACTGACCACCCATGCCCGATGCCCTCAGTCCCGCCGCCTCGCTTGCAGCCCTGACTGACGATGCGCCCGCGCACCTCACCGTCCTGGCCCTCTGGGCGGCTGCGATGCCGCCGTGCTAGCCCAACAGCCTCGAAGGCTGGACGTTCTGAGTGGCCCTGCTGCCCTCACACGGACCCCAGTTAGCCACCGGCACTGCTGTCGGCCCTTCGTCCTCTGCTGCCACCACTGCCGCAGCCACTGCCGCTGCTGCCGCTGCTGCCGCTGCTGCCACAGCCGACGCCACCAGTAGTGCTGCCCTCCCTGCCGCCGCTGCCGCCGCACCTCCTGCACCCCCTCTGATGCCCTTGGTTGCTGCAGCGGCAGCCCCACTGCGGGGTCCTCCACTGCCCTCGCCAGCGACCCCGCGACCGCCGCCACAGAGCGCCACACCCCGGAGCTCCACCGCCTGGGATTTCGTCGCCGTTGCCGCCACTGCGCAGAGCCTCCCTGCTGCCTTCTGGCAGCACCACATGCAGGCTGATATGTCAGGCCATCAAGGCCCAGCTATCACCCTGCCTGCAAGCCATGGCCACAGCCCGAGATGGCGCGCCCTCCCGCAGGTGCCGCCCACGCCAGCACCGGCTGATGCTACATGTAACGCACTGTCGTACCGAGTGGGTGTGCAACACAGCCTGGGGTTTCCAGGGAGGCCCGGTCACCCCTGGTGTCCCCCATAGCGTGCATGGTCTTGACAAGCCAGACAGCCGCAAGCCTCACACAGACCGAGAGGCATGTAGCGGAGCCATCAGACTGAGACATGGGTGGCATGAGTCCATATTATCCACCTGCATTGCCCAGGGGAGCCCATCGGCTTGGATTTGAGACTTGTGACAGGATTTTGTCCAGGGCCACGAATGTGGGCCATGGTAAAACCAGCGATCCCAAGCGTACGGGAGGTCTGATTGATACAACGGGCAGAACTTGGATTGTTCACTGTGTGATTATACACTGGCCCAAGTTTAACAGCCCCATGTAGCCCCTGTACAGAGGACGGGGACAATGTGGCAATTGAGCAATGGGAGCGTGCGAGTGCAGTGAAGCAGCGGTGCTGCAACTTGGGGTTGCCAGGCAGCCAGGCCAGCCAATGCTCGCCAATAATATAAATTTCTATATGATGGTCGGATTGCCGCCACGAAGCCCATCGATTTGGGCCGTGGGAGGCGCTGATACTTTCTGTGGCGCGCGTCACGCACCACACAAGCATCCGGTTCTAGACGGGCGCCTCGCCTTTATAATCCCCTCGCGCCTGTCCAGACACACTTTTGCGAGACACCTTCATTCTCATTCTTCAGCTCCGAGTAATCCTCCCTACCCTCTCCACACTCCACAATGAGGACCATGCTCAACAAGGCCACCGCCCGCCCCTCCGTGGCGGTGCGCTCAATCTCGGGCAAGGCGTCCGTGAGCGGCAAGTCCACCGCTGCCGGCAAGGCCCAGACTGCCCGCGAGTGTGAGTGGCACGCCTCATGCGCGCGCCCTGCGCGCGTCTCCTGTGGCCATTGGTCCCTTATCGCGCTTTTGAACTCTAATAGGAGCCGCACGTGCTGACAGGGGCTGCCTCGGATCCGCATGCCGGCCAAACCACCACCGCGCGGGCATCCGGGCACCTGAATCCTTGAAGGGTCCTTAGAGCGGCCTCTGTGGACAACCAGGGCATTACACATACGCCCATGAAAGCTCTGTCGCCAGGCGCTCACCCCTCGCGCACCCTGTGCAACCCCTTCAACCACGCAGACGCGGCCACCCTGCCCGGCATCAGCGAGCCCTTCCCCAACATCTTCGACCCGGCCAGTGCGTAACGGATGGATGCATAATCGCAGTAAAGCTCGAGGGAGGCCAGCTCGTAGCCAGATGTGCCCTGTGTCAGTGCATCTGCTGTGTGAGAATTGCGCTGTGCCCGGGCCACCCATGGCCACCAACGGGCACCAGACGACGGTCAGACACACGCACGGGCGCCACTCACGGTCATGCCCTGTGCTCAACTGACATGACCCCACCCATCCGCGCACCCACAATAGACTTCCTGGAGACCGCCTCCGTCCGCGATGTGCGCCGCTGGCGCGAGAGTGAGATCATCCACGGCCGTGTGTCCATGCTCGCTGCCCTGGGCTTCGTCGTCGGCGAGAACCTGGAGGACTTCCCCGCCTTCTATGTGAGCAATCTGTGGAGCCCGCAGTGCCTTGCGCAGCACGACGTGGGAGAACTGTATCCCTGGCAGTCACAACCCCCTTTCTTGCCATTCACCTGACCCTTGTGCCGCCCATTGCGTTGCCTGTCACCTCCTGCACCCGGTCCTAGCCCTCACCCCCTTCCCTCCCCCACCACCCTGCCCAATGTACCGCAGAACTTCGACGGCCAGATCTCTGGCCCCGCCATCTACCAGTTCCAGCAGGTGGAGGCCCGCGGCGCCATCTTCTGGGAGCCCCTCCTGCTCGCCATCGGCCTGGCTGAGTCCTGGCGCGTGGCGGTCGGCTGGGCGACCCCCGTTGGCAACGGCTTCAACCAGCTCAAGGATGACTACGAGCTCGGTGAGCTTGCCGGCAGCCCCTGCATGGGACCCCCTGCATGGGACCCCCTGCATGGCAGCCCCTGCACGGCAGCTTGAAATCTTGCACCACCTGCCTTGAACGCCTGGGAGTGTTGCGTGAGCCTCGTGCTCAGATGCGAGCTCTTCACTGCGGGCACAATATTCATACACACACACACACAAACGACACATCTCACTTATGTTAATTATTTTGAGTGGTCTCACCTCATTCCATTTCCCACTATCCAACCATCCCAACATGCAGGCAACCTGCTGTTCGACCCCCTGAACCTGGCCCCCACTGACCCCGAGGAGCTCAAGGTGCTGCAGACCAAGGAGCTCAACAACGGCCGCCTGGCCATGATCGCCATCGCCGCCTTCACCGCCCAGGTGCGGGGCAGCCACCTGTCATCTCTGCTTTTGCATCCTGCAAGTCAACGCCTGCCAGATTGTCATGAGCTGTGCTCTGTTCCCCCTTGCAACTGTCTGCAGCTCGATGTTGTGCACTTTCTCTGACAGCCGAGCTCTGACCTCACCCTCCCAACTCCCAAATTGCCCACCGCAAACCCACAGGAGCTGGTCAACGGCCGCGAGATCTTTGAGCACCTGTTCATCGGCGTGGAGAACGAGGTCATCGCCGAGGCCACCCTGGTCGAGAAGGAGATTGGCCTGATCCAGTAGACGCTGCCCTCTCGCAGCCGCGTGCGAGGCTTGGCCTCGCAGGGTTTGACCCGGGACTGCGCCAGATTGGGCGCGGTGGGGGACGCAGCCCTCGGATTCGAGGGTGCCCCCGTTTTTGGAGAGGACGTGTTCGGGTGTGGGACTACGGAGCTGCTGCCAGGTTGATTTTCAAATCATCCCTGTGTTGCGGCCGGCCGGTGGGTCCGACGATGCCTTGTGGGTGCTGGCTCTGTGCCGAGCGCGCCGCCTTCTGATCGATTGTCGATCTTCATCAGCAGCACCACCGCGCATAGCGGGTGGCATCTCTCTGCGCCAGTTTTTCTCTCCCTTATGAGAGCTGAAGGGAGTTTGTTTGTGGGCAGTGGGTCATGCCGAGATGACGAGAATATTGAGATTTTTTGAGCTGTTGCCGACCTCGCGCCACCGGGCGCTGTACCCTGCCACTGCGCTGCGCGCAACTATATGCGTATAACACAACAACACACAAACGCTGTAACACAATACAAACTCTACATTTGAGACATGACAACAGTGCAAGTATGCAAAAATGCGGCATGTAAGCCTTGCTGCTTGCACAGAACTTCGACCTCGGGCTTGAATTGTGTCGCTTGGCGTGCCAGCCGTCGTGCCAGTACACTGCTTGTTGAGCTGCCGACCAATCGGTGATAAACTGACCAGCCGGTGTTGAACTGTCCGCCGAGACGTGCATCATCTTGTGACCCCGCACCATCGAAGTGTGGGCAAGCTGGCGTTTTGAAGCAAGCAACACGATGCGTTTCTCACATCGGTGTCGTATCCCGTTTGGCCACGCAACCAAAGCCCTGCCCACAAGGACCGCATAACTAGAAACAATGCCCTTGATGTGGCGAGGCAGGTCAGCAGGCACGTACCTGGCGAGGGGTGGGGGACCTGGTTGAAGGAGAGGTGACGGCTGATATATGAGCGTACCAGAGCTTTGACTGGGTGTGCCGTGATGCTGCGCCCGGTCCATGAAAGAGTGATGCAGCGCAGTGCTCAAACTCAAACAATTCACTGTCGGGTTGCTGTACACACGGCCTACATTACTGGGCGTGATTCTGAGCACACCCGACGACGTGGTTCCGGTGGTGGTGGCGACGGTGCGTGACACACTGGAAGGGCATACGGTAAAATGGCAAGGGCGATCGGATACCAGTTATGATACCTGCAGTGTCACCTCCTCCAAGCCAATCCCCGAAGCCCCGTGCTATCTCACCGCAAAGCATTGCAGCAAATCTGGTTCTTCTGTAGCCATCCACACGTCGCGCACGCTTCGCTCAAGTTTCTCTACGTGTCTTATTATCAAAAGATACCCTAAACGGCGTGATATTGCAGGCCGAGCTCGGACTTTCGTTGATCATCCCCGATCGACACCACCACAAGGCGCCTGGACACAATGCTCCGCTTTCAGCAGCAGGCCCTTGCGGGGCGGGCCTCAGCCAGGCACGCTCCGCCGATCATGGTCCGTCCTTGCCCGAGAGCGCCTCGCGTGCGCGTTCAGGCAGCAAGCACAGTCGGGGAGAGGTAAGCTGCATGATTCATGCCTTGCGGGCTCAGCACGGGTGCAGAATCGCAATCTCGCACGCTGACGGTGCTGTGTCGCACCCGCCGCTTCACGCTCGCTCGTGCATGCTCGCCCGAGACGGCGTGCCAAACTCGTCCAACTGCACCGGCCTCTCATGCCTCAAGGCTATACACTTTGCGAAAATAGGACCGCGTGGCGCCCCGAGCGTGGATTCCGCCCGCCCCCGCCCCACCACCCCAGGCAGGCGCCCCCGCCGCTCCCGCGCGCGGACAGCGATGCGGGCCGCAGCAGCCAGGGCAGCGAGGCAGACCAGCAACGGCGGCCCGCGTTCGCGAACTCGGCAGAGGTCGTCGGTGAGCCGCGGCGCGGGAATCTTGGGCGCGCCGCGGCCCTCGGACAGTAGTAACCTCGGATGATTGTAGTTGTCGTGGTTGGGGCGGCGCGCCGCTCCCCGCGCGTGGCCCGCGCGCGCTGTGCTGCGC
>NW_014012636.1:0-6756 GCF_000611645.1 Monoraphidium neglectum
GACCCACGCCGCCCGTGGGGGCGGGGGTGGCGGCCCCCACCTTGAGGATCTGCTGCGCGGAGGCCCTCTTTGTGGCGTCCATCTCCAGCAGCCGCCGCACGCAGTCCTTGGCCGCGTCGCTGATCCTGGGCCAGGGCTCGGACTTGAAGTCCAGCGCGCCCTTCAGGACCTGGGGGGGGGGGGTTGGGTTGGGTTTGGGCGGTGGGTGGGGGGGTGGCGGGGGGTGGGGACGCACTGAGCGGGCGGATGGGCCGTGGAAGGGAGGTGGGCCAAAGGAAGCAGACACACGCGTGCAGGGGTGGGGTCCATTCAGGCGCTAGAGGAGGGCGTTCACCAACGCGCGAGTTCAGGGGTGAGACAGGAGCGCTTTGCAATCCCCGGGAAGGGGGCCATCGGGCGGCGTGGCGGTGCCCTCTTGGTCGTACCCTGCTAGCCGACCTGTCCCATGCCGCTCCACCACCATCCAGAACACCCCCACACACCACCACATCACCGCAGCAACATTATCAGAATCCCGGACCCGCCCAACCCTCAAAGGTTCAATCGGTCAACGCGCCCCTCTGCCCCTCCCAACCCCAGGCCCAGCCCCACGGCCCCCACCATCTTGAAGATCTGGTCCTCCGTATCCCCCCAGAACGGCGGCAGCCCGCTCAGCAGGATGTACAGGATCACGCCCAGGGACCACATGTCGGCCTGATGGCTGTAGTTCTGCGGGACACGGGCGGTCGCAGGGGAGGGAGGCAAGGGAGTGATGTTGGAAAAATCCTGGTGGTGCGTTACACACCACCGCGTGTTTGTGCGAGTGTGTGTGTGTGTGTGTGTGTGTGAGTGCGCAGGTGTTGTGCTCAGTCACGCTACGATGTCAGGAACTCGAGGCAATATGCGATATGGGGAGTAGCGGCACTGCCCAAACCCGAGAGCCCATGTTGCGTGTGTTGGCGCGGAAGGGGAGCGGGGGGTACCCCCAGGTGCCGCCGCGCCGCACCTTGCGCAGCACCTCTGGCGCGACGTAGTAGGGGGACCCGACCAGGTCCTTGAAGCGCTCCCCCGGCTTGAAGAACACGCCTGTGTGTTTGGGAGTCGATCAGACGTGTGTGGCCGCGTGAGGTTGTGGAGATTGCGTACACGCGTGTGCGTACTTCAAAGCTTGAGGCGCCAGATGAAGCCAGCCCCAAAGAATCCTTCCCCCACAGCAGCAGCAACGCCACGGAGAGGGTGGGGTGGGGGGCAATGGCGTGCCCCTGCGAGGCGCCTCACCGAGCCCAAAGTCTGTCAGCTTGAGCTCCCCGTCGGGCCCCTTGGCGGTGAGCAGGAAGTTCTCGGGCTTGAGGTCGCGGTGCATCACGCCCAGCTGGGGGGGGTGTGGAGAGGGAGAGCGCACGCATGCGGGTTGTTGGGTGTGAATGTGTGCATGCGTGCGTTCACGTGTAGGTACGTGTGTGTGTGTGTGTATGGAGAGTGTGCGTGGGTGTGTGAGGGTCTGCATATGTCAGTGGGGGGAAAGGGGGAAAAGGCAGAATGTGGATGCCTTGTGAGGGGTGGAGAGGCGGGTCTGCAAGGAAGGCTTGCGACAGGTCGTCGGCGGGCGAGGCCAGGGCTGCGCGGCCCGCCCAGCTCACGGCGCCAGGGCTCGAGAATGCGCTGGCTACCAGCAGCCGCAAGTCCAACCCTGAGAGTCCTCAGCGCACCTCGTGGCAGTGGTTCACCACCTCCACCATCCGCCGGAACACCTCGGCGGCCTTCTTCTCGCTGCAGCCGGAAGGGTGGGACGGGGGGTGGGGGTTGAAAAGGGGTGCGTTTGCGGCGCACAAGCGCACACCGCCGTACAAGGTGGCGACCCGTACAGAGCCCCTGCCAACAGCGCACGCGCGCTGTTGGCAGGGAGCAAGGTCAAGCCAGCCACGAGCTCTTGTTCCTGGTGCCCGCCACTCATGGCAGCGCACGCGGTGCCAGCCCAACCCCAGGCCCCTGGAGCTGACCTGAAGTTGCCGGCCTCAACGATGCTGTCGAAAAGCTCTCCCCCCTCGCACAGCTCCATCACAATGTGCACGTAGTCCTTGTCCTCGTGGGTGGACTGGGCAGGGGGGGAGGGCGTGGGCAGGGCGTAATGGGTCTTGCGGCTCAAAGCGCATGCGTACATGTGCATGTGTGTGTATGTGTGCATGCATGCGTGTGTGGTTGTTGTGTCCAGATGCAGACACAGCGAGACTGACGAATCGTGACAAAGGCGAGGAAGCGTCCCTGCCTGTGGTGCGGGCGCGCGCACCACAAAGCAGGGCGGCTCAGGACGAGCGCGGCAGCTGGGCTGTGCCTCAGTTGACTTCTGCCCGCGGTCCTCAGCACGGCCTTCCCTGCGGCTTGACACCTAGCCCTTCCCTTGACTACCTCTTCCGCTTGTATCCACATGACAACGCAAATCCCAACTTCCAGCACCCACCCTGAGGGTGACCACGTGGGGGTGGCCGCCCACGAGGTTCATTATGGCCACCTCCGCCTGCACATCTTTCACGTCCTCCTTGCACACCAGCTTGGCCTTGCTGATGCTCTTCACAGCAACCGTCTCGCTCGTTGCGCGGCAGCGGCCCTGCGTGCGGGGCGGGGCCGGCATCATGTTGGCTGTGAGACGAGCGATGAGAAAGCGTCTGGTGCCCGCCGCAGCGGCATGCGGCGCCATGGGGCGCCATGCATGGGCATGCATGGCATCCCCAGTGTTGGACAGGGTGATGGTAAGCAGTAGGGTCGGCGCATGCCTGCGCCGCGCGCGCCCCCAAGGTGCGTGCACACACGCCCGTGCCCCTTGGCACGCACGCCGTCGCGCGCGGCCTTACCAGGCGGACGACACCAAAGGCGCCCTTGCCAATCTGCTTGTCGACTGTGTACTCATCGTCAAGCCGTGCGTCCACTGGATGCTTGCCCAGGATGTTTGTGACTGAAAATGTGCTGCCTGCCGGTGCCGGCATCGTGTCACCGCCGCTGCGCCGCTTTGTGCCGCACTGCTCGGGGCCCGGTTGGGCGATCGGGCACCCCCAAAAGTTGAAGCCTCTGTTCTGCAAGCAACCACACGATCCTGCTTTACAGACTACCGTGGACTTGGAAACGAAAGCCCGGGCCCAAACAGGATGCCGATCTAGCCGTGCGCGATCCAAGAGGGGGCCTGCCGACGGAAGCGCTTTAGTTCAGGTAGTGATAACCGCCTTTCGGTCGCGTGTGCCTCTAAGCGCCAGGCCTCGCGCCTTTGAAACGTTGAAAGTGTCGTGGAGCTTTGCGCAACCGAAGAGTCACCAGGATCTGCGTAAGCAATTCATTTGAATATAATATACCCTAGTACGAGCGAGACCAGACCTCGCATGTGCGCTGCAACATGCCGAAGCACGCGCAGCAGCGCTGTCCGCTCTGCTGCCCGTCAGGCGCTTTGGCTGCTCGGCTGCATGAAGCACTTGGAGAGTTTATTGGCTTGCGGGACTGGCATTTTTTTCTGTCGCCCTTAACTCCCAGATGCTCATGCTCCATGTATGCACATGCATGCTGTCATGCGTGCGTTGGGCGGGTGCTGCATGTTTGCTATGCTTGGGACCGGCTTGGGATACACCATCCAGGCGCTTAGGGGTGGCCCTCAAGTCTACCATACACAGGACATAGCTGCGGTGTACAGTATGCTTTGGCAACGGCGTCCTTCGGGGCCTGCTTTTACGCATCTGCGCATTTTGACCAAGGGTTCCGTGCACATTGTTGGCGTGCGCCGCGCCGACGTTCGCTGGCGCGCACACAACTGCATTCGCTGCAGGAGGCACCCCTGTTTTGGATACCTGATCTGATAGTGGCTCCGCTTTTTGGCCATTGCTATGTGCCTTCCATGGCAATACAAGCGGGCGCTGGACCCCCTCTCAAAGCAGCGTCCCTTGATCACGGTGTACATATCGCAGCATATATGGCCGGTCAACCGGGCTGTACTTGACCACCAGTGGCAAACCACCTCTCTGGACAGAGCATCATACGATAGTTGCTGCCCTGCAGAAGGGCAGGCAAGCAGCAAGCATTCCTCATGAATCAACCCTCTGATACGCAATGACCGGGCGCACCGAGGTGATGTCGTCACTGAGTTTGACTGTCCCTGAGTCACCGCTGATTTACTGATTCACCGCCATCAATGCTCCCATGACAAAAGGTGAAAGTTCTTCATTTCTACATCATTGTTAGGCGCGTGGACAGTTGCAAAGCATAGCCCCGTTCCTGAATCCAGGAGACGGGGTTTGCCAGGAACAAATTTCGGGAACCAGTGCTGCTTGTGCTGTCGAGCAGCACTTCCCACAGCATTTGGGGGTCTCCTGAAGTTGGGTTCTAGAGCTGCAGGTAAACAGACTCTCTTGCGCACAGCATTTTGAACCAACCTTGCCTTGCACAACCTGAACTTGCCTTGCACAACCTGAACAATGCCTTGCAAGCCAAGAAGCGGCGTGCAGCCCTGCAAAACTATGCCGAGCTTTGCACAAGAAGGCTCATGCTGCATTCTGACCCCGCCGCCCTGCCGCCCACACCTCAAACCCGGCTTGCCAGTGCCTGTGCGCCTCCCGTCACATGGCAGAGCACGAGCGCATGTGCTCACGAGCCATACGCCTGGCTTGTTTCGCCCCCTGCATGTATGCCTTCGCTACGCACGGGCCACCTGCCGATCCGCCAGCAACGCTCTCAGCTGCCAACCCCCGCCTCACCAGGTGACGCAAGCGTCAGCAAACTAACACCATCATGCAACGAGATTGTTTGAATCCCCCTTCACAACGATTGCCCAGTGAAAAACCATATCCATCGGTCTGACTTCGCTGATAGCGGCCAACCGCAGCACTTGCTGCAGGCTCATGATGCTAGCAAGCGTGGGCTGCCTGGACGGTACTCCCAAAGTGTCGGATTCAGCTCAAATAGTAAGTCCAGCTATGCCGTTCCGCATTCACTGCAGCAGGTGAGCGATATGGCTAGACCAGTGCCGGACGCTCAGCCATCCTCCCTGGTCTCGCTGTGCTGCTTGGGATTTCGGATGCATGTCATCGATTATGCCATACTCACCCCTAAAACTTGCTTGCAGGCGCAGTGAAGTGGCACCACGGCGGTGATACACCATCAACGCGCCATGGTGCACCATGCGCAGCTGCAGCTGCCGGGCCTGACGCTGCTGCACCTGCTGGCAATCGCTGGCGTGTGCTGTTCAGCGCCGGTCTGGGGTGATCATGCGGATGTTCATGGGGGACTGATCCCCCAGGAGGTCGCTGCGGGTGGCGGCGCCGGCCTCGGTGGCCATGGGCGGACTGCGGGCGATGGAAGGCTCCTGCTTTCCTTTCCCACGGCTGGGCACCCTGTCCTCTTCAAACAAGGCATGCGCAAGCCGCCGCAGCAGCAGCAACAGCAGCAACAGCAGCAACAGCAGCAACAGCAGCAACAGCAGCAGCCCGGCAACCCAGCATCCGACGCACCGCTTGCAGCGCCGGCTGCGAGCGCCCAACCTGGCGCACGCGGCGACTTCCGGCCGCGGCCCCGGCGCCCGCCCGGCGAAGAACCAGGCGCCACGACTGCGGCTGAAGAGGAGCATCGGGATGATGGCAAGGGCCCGGCCCAGGAGCAGCCGGCGCAAAAGCAATCCCAGGTGCAATCCCAGGTGCAGAAGCGCGCCAAGCAGCCGCAAGCCGAGACTGAAAGCACCCAGGACGCCCCAGAGGGCCACCCCGCCTCTCCTGACGCAGGCCCCGCCACAGCCGGGTCCGTCGGGGCCAAGAAGGCGGCGGCGGGCAAGGAGGCGGCGGGCGAGGCCGCGGCAGCCGCCAACCAGACGGTGCCGGCGGCCGCCGCGGCCGAGCCCGACGCCGGCGCGCCGGCGGGCGCCGCCGGCGCAACTCCACAGCCGCAGGACCCCCAGGGGGATGGCCCCGCGCCTGCGCCCGCCGCCCTCGAGGCGACGGCGGCGGCGGCGGAGGTCTCGGCCACAAAGGTGGCGGGCACCGCCCCGGATTTGGCCAATCCCAGGGGCCAGATTTCAAAGGACCTGGATGCAGGCAACAGCGAGGCGGGCGCGGATGAAGGCGCTGCCGAGACCGCAGGGCGGGCGGCCGGCAAGGACACCCCACCCACGGGGCCCAGCGGCGGCGGCGGGAACGGTGGGGTGGCGGCGCCGCCGCCGCCACTGCCGGCGACGGCGGCTGTGCAGAGAGCGAAGGGCGCCGCCAATGCTGCCGACACGGGAGCTGTCGCGGCGCCGCACGCGCCACCAACCAAAGGCGGAGCGGGCGAGGGCCCCGGCACGGAAGCGGGGGCGGGTGGTTCGGCGGAGGGGGGTGCAGCTACAGCAGGCGGCAGTGAGGAGGGCGCACAGGAGGCCGCGAAGGGCGCGGCCAACTCGACAGCAGCAGGGGCGGGCCCGCAGCCGAGCGCCAGCCCTCCCCCACTCACGCCCGCTGCGGCGGCGGCCGCGCCGGCATCGGAGGCGCCGCCAGTGGGACCCGCAGGCGGCGCTGTGGCGACACACGATCACGTGATGACTGATCACGACGACGACGATGAGTCGCACTCGGCCGGCCACGGTGACTCAGCAGCTGACGAGGACGGCGCCGCCCCTGTCAAGCAGCCGCAGGCCCCTGAGCCCACCACACCCGCCCCCCAGCCTGCGGCGGGGGCTGCAGCGGCGGCCGAAGGGGCGTCTGGGAGCGAGGAAGTGGCAGGCGGCGGGGCGGCGGCGGCAGGGGCGGTGGGGCCGCGTGCCGCGCAGCAGCCGCT